>NC_092100.1:3067666-3337666 GCF_045679555.1 Salvelinus alpinus | reverse complement strand
CACCAGTAGAGTTACCAGTAGAGTCACCACCAGTACAGTTACCAGTAGAGTCACCACCAGTAGAGTTACCAGTAGAGTCACCACCAGTAGAGTCACCAGCAGTAGAGTCACCAGTAGAGTCACCACCAGTAGAGTCACCAGTAGTCACCAGCAGTAGAGCCACCAGTAGAGTCACCACCAGTACAGTCACCAGTAGAGTCACCAGCAGTAGAGTTACCAGTAGAGTGACCACCAGTAGAGTCACCAGTAGAGTCACCACCAGTAGAGTCACCAGCAGTAGAGCCACCAGTAGAGTCACCACCAGTACAGTCACCAGTAGTCACCAGCAGTAGAGTCACCAGTAGAGTCACCAGCAGTAGAGTTACCAGTAGAGTCACCACCAGTACAGTCACCAGTAGAGTCACCAGTAGTCAACACCAGTAGTCACCAGTAGAGTCACCAGTAGTCACCAGTAGAGTCATCAGTAGAGTCACCAGCAGTAGAGTCACCAGTAGTCACCAGCAGTAGAGTCACCAGTAGTCACCAGCAGTAGAGTCACCAGTAGTCACCACCAGTAGAGTCACCAGTAGAGTCACCAGTAGAGTCACCAGTAGAGTCACCAGTAGAGTCACCAGTAGAGTCACCAGTAGTCACCAGCAGTAGAGCCACCAGTAGAGTCACCACCAGTACAGTCACCAGTAGAGTCACCAGCAGTAGAGTTACCAGTAGAGTCACCACCAGTAGAGTCACCACCAGTAGAGTCACCAGCAGTAGAGCCACCAGTAGAGTCACCACCAGTACAGTCACCAGTAGAGTCACCAGTAGTCACCAGCAGTAGAGTCACCAGTAGAGTCACCAGCAGTAGAGTTACCAGTAGAGTCACCACCAGTACAGTCACCAGTAGAGTCACCAGTAGTCAACACCAGTAGAGTCACCAGTAGAGTCACCAGTAGTCACCAGTAGAGTCAGCAGTAGAGTAACCAGCAGTAGAGTCACCAGTAGTCACCAGCAGTAGAGTCACCAGTAGTCACCAGCAGTAGAGTCACCAGTAGTCACCAGCAGTAGAGTCACCAGTAGTCACCACCAGTAGAGTCACCAGTAGAGTCACCAGTAGAGTCACCAGTAGTCACCAGTAGAGTCACCAGTAGAGTCACCAGTAGAGTCACCACCAGTAGAGTCACCACCAGTAGAGTCACCAGCAGTAGAGTCACCACCAGTAGAGTCACCAGTAGAGTCACCAGTAGAGTCACCACCAGTAGAGTCACCAGTAGAGTCACCAGTAGAGTCACCAGTAGAGTCACCAGTAGAGTCACCAGTAGAGTCACCACCAGTAGAGTCACCAGTAGAGTCACCAGTAGAGTCACCAGTAGAGTCACCACCAGTAGAGTCACCACCAGTAGAGTCACCAGTAGAGTCAACACCAGTAGAGTCACCAGTAGAGTCACCACCAGTAGAGTCACCAGTAGAGTCACCACCAGTAGAGTCACCAGTAGAGTCACCACCAGTAGAGCCACCAGCAGTAGAGTCACCAGTAGTCACCACCAGTAGAGTCACCAGTAGAGTCACCACCAGTAGAGTCACCAGTAGAGTCACCACCAGTACAGTTACCAGTAGAGTCACCAGTAGAGTCACCAGTAGAGTCACCAGTAGAGTCACCACCAGTAAAGTCACCAGTAGAGTCACCAGTAGAGTCACCAGTAGAGTCACCAGTAGAGTCACCACCAGTAGAGTCACCAGTAGAGTCACCAGTAGTCACCAGTAGAGTCACCAGTAGAGTCACCAGCAGTAGAGTCACCAGTAGAGTCACCACCAGTAGAGTCACCACCAGTAGAGTCAGCAGTAGAGTCACCACCAGTAGAGTCACCAGTAGTCACCACCAGTAGAGTCACCAGTAGAGTCACCACCAGTAGAGTCACCAGTAGAGTCACCAGTAGAGTCACCACCAGTAGAGTCACCACCAGTAGAGTCACCAGTAGTCACCACCAGTAGAGTCACCAGTAGAGTCACCACCAGTAGAGTCACCAGTAGAGTCACCACCAGTAGAGTCACCAGTAGAGTCACCAGTAGAGTCACCAGTAGAGTCACCACCAGTAGAGTCACCAGTAGAGTCACCAGTAGAGTCACCACCAGTAGAGTCACCAGTAGTCACCACCAGTAGAGTCACCACCAGTAGAGTCACCAGTAGTCACCACCAGTAGAGTCACCACCAGTAGAGTCACCAGTAGAGTCACCAGTAGAGTCACCACCAGTAGAGTCACCAGTAGTCACCACCAGTAGAGTCACCACCAGTAGAGTCACCAGTAGAGTCACCAGTAGTCACCAGCAGTAGAGCCACCAGTAGAGTCACCACCAGTACAGTCACCAGTAGAGTCACCAGCAGTAGAGTTACCAGTAGAGTCACCACCAGTAGAGTCACCACCAGTAGAGTCACCAGCAGTAGAGCCACCAGTAGAGTCACCACCAGTACAGTCACCAGTAGAGTCACCAGTAGTCACCAGCAGTAGAGTCACCAGTAGAGTCACCAGCAGTAGAGTTACCAGTAGAGTCACCACCAGTACAGTCACCAGTAGAGTCACCAGTAGTCAACACCAGTAGAGTCACCAGTAGAGTCACCAGTAGTCACCAGTAGAGTCAGCAGTAGAGTAACCAGCAGTAGAGTCACCAGTAGTCACCAGCAGTAGAGTCACCAGTAGTCACCAGCAGTAGAGTCACCAGTAGTCACCAGCAGTAGAGTCACCAGTAGTCACCACCAGTAGAGTCACCAGTAGAGTCACCAGTAGAGTCACCAGTAGTCACCAGTAGAGTCACCAGTAGAGTCACCAGTAGAGTCACCACCAGTAGAGTCACCACCAGTAGAGTCACCAGCAGTAGAGTCACCACCAGTAGAGTCACCAGTAGAGTCACCAGTAGAGTCACCACCAGTAGAGTCACCAGTAGAGTCATCAGTAGAGTCACCAGTAGAGTCACCAGTAGAGTCACCACCAGTAGAGTCACCAGTAGAGTCACCAGTAGAGTCACCAGTAGAGTCACCAGTAGAGTCACCACCAGTAGAGTCACCACCAGTAGAGTCACCAGTAGAGTCACCACCAGTAGAGTCACCAGTAGAGTCACCACCAGTAGAGTCACCAGTAGAGTCACCACCAGTAGAGTCACCAGTAGAGTCACCACCAGTAGAGCCACCAGCAGTAGAGTCACCAGTAGTCACCACCAGTAGAGTCACCAGTAGAGTCACCACCAGTAGAGTCACCAGTAGAGTCACCACCAGTACAGTTACCAGTAGAGTCACCAGTAGAGTCACCAGTAGAGTCACCAGTAGAGTCACCACCAGTAAAGTCACCAGTAGAGTCACCAGTAGAGTCACCAGTAGAGTCACCAGTAGAGTCACCACCAGTAGAGTCACCAGTAGAGTCACCAGTAGTCACCAGTAGAGTCACCAGTAGAGTCACCAGCAGTAGAGTCACCAGTAGAGTCACCACCAGTAGAGTCACCACCAGTAGAGTCAGCAGTAGAGTCACCACCAGTAGAGTCACCAGTAGTCACCACCAGTAGAGTCACCAGTAGAGTCACCACCAGTAGAGTCACCAGTAGAGTCACCAGTAGAGTCACCACCAGTAGAGTCACCACCAGTAGAGTCACCAGTAGTCACCACCAGTAGAGTCACCAGTAGAGTCACCACCAGTAGAGTCACCAGTAGAGTCACCACCAGTAGAGTCACCAGTAGAGTCACCAGTAGAGTCACCAGTAGAGTCACCAGTAGAGTCACCACCAGTAGAGTCACCAGTAGAGTCACCAGTAGAGTCACCACCAGTAGAGTCACCAGTAGTCACCACCAGTAGAGTCACCACCAGTAGAGTCACCAGTAGTCACCACCAGTAGAGTCACCACCAGTAGAGTCACCAGTAGAGTCACCAGTAGAGTCACCACCAGTAGAGTCACCAGTAGTCACCACCAGTAGAGTCACCACCAGTAGAGTCACCAGTAGTCACCACCAGTAGAGTCACCACCAGTAGAGTCACCAGTAGAGTCACCAGTAGAGTCACCACCAGTAGAGTCACCAGTAGAGTCACCAGTAGAGTCACCAGTAGAGTCACCAGTAGAGTCACCACCAGTAGAGTCACCAGTAGTCACCACCAGTAGAGTCACCAGTAGAGTCACCACCAGTAGAGTCACCACCAGTAGAGTCACCAGTAGAGTCACCAGTAGAGTCACCAGTAGAGTCACCAGTAGAGTCACCACCAGTAGAGTCACCAGTAGAGTCACCACCAGTAGAGTCACCAGTAGTCACCACCAGTAGAGTCACCACCAGTAGAGTCACCAGTAGTCACCACCAGTAGAGTCACCACCAGTAGAGTCACCAGTAGAGTCACCAGTAGAGTCACCACCAGTAGAGTCACCAGTAGAGTCACCAGTAGAGTCACCAGTAGAGTCACCAGTAGAGTCACCACCAGTAGAGTCACCAGTAGTCACCACCAGTAGAGTCACCACCAGTAGAGTCACCAGTAGTCACCACCAGTAGAGTCACCACCAGTAGAGTCACCAGTAGAGTCACCAGTAGAGTCACCACCAGTAGAGTCACCAGTAGAGTCACCAGTAGAGTCACCAGCAGTAGAGTCACCAGTAGAGTCACCACCAGTAGAGTCACCAGTAGAGTCACCAGTAGAGTCACCACCAGTAGAGTCACCAGTAGAGTCACCAGTAGAGTCACCACCAGTAGAGTCACCAGTAGAGTCACCAGTAGAGTCACCACCAGTAGAGTCACCAGTAGAGTCACCACCAGTAGTCACCACCAGTAGAGTCACCACCAGTAGTCACCACCAGTAGAGTCACCAGTAGAGTCACCAGTAGAGTCACCACCAGTAGAGTCACCAGTAGAGTCACCAGTAGTCACCAGTAGAGTCACCAGTAGAGTCACCACCAGTAGAGTCACCAGTAGAGTCACCACCAGTTGTCACCACCAGTAGAGTCACCACCAGTAGTCACCACCAGTAGAGTCACCAGTAGAGTCACCAGTAGAGTCACCAGTAGAGTCACCAGTAGAGTCACCAGTAGAGTCACCAGTAGAGTCACCACCAGTAGAGTCACCAGTAGAGTCACCAGTAGTCACCAGTAGAGTCACCAGTAGAGTCACCACCAGTAGAGTCACCAGTAGAGTCACCACCAGTTGTCACCACCAGTAGAGTCACCACCAGTAGTCACCACCAGTAGAGTCACCAGTAGAGTCACCAGTAGAGTCACCACCAGTAGAGTCACCAGTAGAGTCACCAGTAGTCACCAGTAGAGTCAGCAGTAGAGTAACCAGCAGTAGAGTCACCAGTAGTCACCAGCAGTAGAGTCACCAGTAGTCACCAGCAGTAGAGTCACCAGTAGTCACCAGCAGTAGAGTCACCAGTAGTCACCACCAGTAGAGTCACCAGTAGAGTCACCAGTAGAGTCACCAGTAGTCACCAGTAGAGTCACCAGTAGAGTCACCAGTAGAGTCACCACCAGTAGAGTCACCACCAGTAGAGTCACCAGCAGTAGAGTCACCACCAGTAGAGTCACCAGTAGAGTCACCAGTAGAGTCACCACCAGTAGAGTCACCAGTAGAGTCATCAGTAGAGTCACCAGTAGAGTCACCAGTAGAGTCACCACCAGTAGAGTCACCAGTAGAGTCACCAGTAGAGTCACCAGTAGAGTCACCAGTAGAGTCACCACCAGTAGAGTCATCCACCAGTAGAGTCACCAGTAGATGTCACCACCAGTAGAGTCACCAGTAGAGTCACCACCAGTAGAGTCACCAGTAGAGTCACCACCAGTAGAGCCACCAGCAGTAGAGTCACCAGTAGTCACCACCAGTACGGAAGTCACCAGTAGAGTCACCACCAGTAGAGGCTGCACCAGTAGAGTCACCACCAGTACAGTTACCAGTAGAGTCACCAGTAGAGTCTACCAGTAGATGTCACCAGTAGAGTCACCACCAGTAAAGTCACCAGTAGAGTCACCAGATAGAGTCACCAGTAGAGTCACCAGTAGACGTCACCACCAGTAGAGTCACCAGTAGAGTCACCAGTAGTCACCAGTAGAGTCACCAGTAGAGTCACCAGCAGTAGAGTCACCAGTAGAGTCACCACCAGTAGAGTCACCACGCAGTAGAGTCAGCAGTAGAGTCACCACCAGTAGAGTCACCAGTAGTCACCACCAGTAGAGTCACCAGTAGAGTCACCACCAGTAGAGTCACCAGTAGAGTCACCAGTAGAGTCACCACCAGTAGAGTCACCACCAGTAGAGTCACCAGTAGTCACCACCAGTAGAGTCACCAGTAGAGTCACCACCAGTAGAGTCACCAGTAGAGTCACCACCAGTAGAGTCACCAGTAGAGTCACCAGTAGAGTCACCAGTAGAGTCACCAGTAGAGTCACCACCAGTAGAGTCACCAGTAGAGTCACCAGTAGAGTCACCACCAGTAGAGTCACCAGTAGTCACCACCAGTAGAGTCACCACCAGTAGAGTCACCACCAGTAGAGTCACCACCAGTAGAGTCACCAGTAGTCACCACCAGTAGAGTCACCAGTAGAGTCACCAGTAGAGTCACCACCAGTAGAGTCACCAGTAGAGTCACCAGTAGAGTCACCAGTAGAGTCACCAGTAGAGTCACCACCAGTAGAGTCACCAGTAGTCACCACCAGTAGAGTCACCACCAGTAGAGTCACCAGTAGTCACCACCAGTAGAGTCACCACCAGTAGAGTCACCAGTAGAGTCACCAGTAGAGTCACCACCAGTAGAGTCACCAGTAGAGTCACCAGCAGTAGAGTCACCAGTAGAGTCACCACCAGTAGAGTCACCAGTAGAGTCACCACCAGTAGAGTCACCAGTAGAGTCACCAGTAGAGTCACCACCAGTAGAGTCACCACCAGTAGAGTCACCAGTAGTCACCACCAGTAGAGTCACCAGTAGAGTCACCACCAGTAGAGTCACCACCAGTAGAGTCACCAGTAGAGTCACCAGTAGAGTCACCAGTAGAGTCACCAGTAGAGTCACCACCAGTAGAGTCACCAGTAGAGTCACCACCAGTAGAGTCACCAGTAGTCACCACCAGTAGAGTCACCACCAGTAGAGTCACCAGTAGTCACCACCAGTAGAGTCACCACCAGTAGAGTCCACAGTAGAGTCACCAGTAGAGTCACCACCAGTAGAGTCACCAGTAGAGTCACCAGTAGAGTCACCAGTAGAGTCACCAGTAGAGTCACCACCAGTAGAGTCACCAGTAGTCACCACCAGTAGAGTCACCACCAGTAGAGTCACCAGTAGTCACCACCAGTAGAGTCACCACCAGTAGAGTCACCAGTAGAGTCACCAGTAGAGTCACCACCAGTAGAGTCACCAGTAGAGTCACCAGTAGAGTCACCAGCAGTAGAGTCACCAGTAGAGTCACCACCAGTAGAGTCACCAGTAGAGTCACCACCAGTAGAGTCACCAGTAGAGTCACCAGTAGAGTCACCACCAGTAGAGTCACCAGTAGAGTCACCAGTAGAGTCACCACCAGTAGAGTCACCAGTAGAGTCACCACCAGTAGTCACCACCAGTAGAGTCACCACCAGTAGTCACCACCAGTAGAGTCACCAGTAGAGTCACCAGTAGAGTCACCACCAGTAGAGTCACCAGTAGAGTCACCAGTAGTCACCAGTAGAGTCACCAGTAGAGTCACCACCAGTAGAGTCACCAGTAGAGTCACCACCAGTTGTCACCACCAGTAGAGTCACCACCAGTAGTCACCACCAGTAGAGTCACCAGTAGAGTCACCAGTAGAGTCACCAGTAGAGTCACCACCAGTAGAGTCACCAGTAGAGTCACCAGTAGTCACCAGTAGAGTCACCAGTAGAGTCACCACCAGTAGAGTCACCAGTAGAGTCACCACCAGTAGTCACCACCAGTAGAGTCACCACCAGTAGTCACCACCAGTAGAGTCACCAGTAGAGTCACCAGTAGAGTCACCAGTAGAGTCACCACCAGTAGAGTCACCAGTAGAGTCACCAGTAGTCACCAGTAGAGTAGCTACATTGTTGCGTGTCCCAACTGGCTCCGTCTCACTTATGTGGTGTACTACTTTTCACCAGGGTCCATAGTGCTCTGGTCAAAAGTAGTGCACTATGTCAAATCCAATCCAATTGTATTTGACACATGGCTGGTAAACAATACGTATAGACGACGAGCCGTTCCCAACAACGCAGACAGAAAGAACAGAGTTAACAGAAACACAAGGATCAAATATAATAAATAGATTAAATATGTAGGGGGACAGAATGTCATTTGGGACGTACCAAGATCAATATAAAACGGGTAGTGTTCCAAGGAACATACTGCTTCCTACTCTCTAGAACAGGGGTGTCAAACTCAAATACCCAGTGGGCCAAAATGTAAAACCTGAACAAAGTCGCGGGCCAACATTGAACAAATGAACCTTTTAATATGGACCCAAACAAGTTTTGCTTTAACATTGAATATGGAACAAGCATCGCTTATTACCATACAATATATAATTTAATAGTGGAGACATGCAAAATCGAATTTCAAATGAAAAAACACATCAATGGCATTCATTTATTAAATAAATAAAATTTAAATAAAAATCGTATGCCTCTTTTCTATTTGCAGCCTTCTGATTTAAATACCAAAATAAACTTTTTAAAACTTTTTCCACTGGCTAATAATCAACCATTCAAGCCCATGCCTTGTAGCAAGAAAAAGTGCACAAAGAAAACGTTAATTATTGCACACTGATCTAATCTTTTTCACGAACTCTCCCTCATTAAAGGGCCGGGCTGATTTTGCGATCTCTGCTGCCACTATATAACTAGCCTTTACAGCAGCCTCACTTTGTGATGTGGCTTTTTTGAACATATTCTGTTGTGAAACCAAACTTCTTTTCATCTCCTCTACTTTCTGGCTCCTTTGAGTCATGTCCAGGTCCTTGTATTTGTCATGGTGTTTCGTTTCATAGTGTCGTCTAATGTTCTACTCCTTACTTACAGCCACGTTGACTCCACAAACAAGACAAACAGGTTTGTCTTTTACATATGTAAACAGATATTCTGCCTCCCACTTGCCCAGAAAGCTCCTGTTTTCTGCCTTTCTTTTCGCCATTTTTGGGAAGGGATAGCGCGCTGACAGTTGTAGCGTCTATGTTGCTATGACTACTGTCACAGAGGAGAGGGCGTTTCTGGGTCCTGTCCTGATTGGCGCGCGAAAACAACAGCAGAGCATTATGGGATTCGTAGTATTAGCGGTGAATGCGCTGTATAATACCGGCGGGCCAGCTCTAGTAGTAATTTGGTATTGTCTCGCGGGCCAAATATAATTACCCCGCGGGCCAAATTTGGCCCGCGGGCCAGAGTTTGACACCCATGCTCTAGAACAATGATGTCATCCACTAACGAGTCAATGATGTTCCTCGCGGACGTAGGAGGGGGAGGGGAGGGGGGGGGGTATTGTTTTCATTCGTTTGGAGCATAGAGTAATAACCTCCATTGTACGGAAATAACTTGTCGCTGTGAGTTGAGGCTGCAACATTTCAGTCATAAACAGAACAGTAAATCATGTTGAGTTTAATTGAATGTCCCGTGGCAGAGAGAATGTGTTTGGCACCTGACAGATGACACACACTGACCTAACGTCCTCCTAGGACTGTGTGTGTGTGTGTGTGTGTGTGTGTGTGTGTGTGTGTGTGTGTGTGTGTGCGTGCGTGCGTGCGTGCGTGCGTGCGTGCGTGCGTGTGTGTGTGTGTGTGACTATATCTGGTCTCTCGCCTGCCTGCCCTAGGCCACGTGTCTCTCTAACCCTTCATCATGGACCTCTTCAGTGGTTTTAGAATTACCGTGCTCAGTAGAAGACAATGTGATGGCTCTCTGAAGACTATGTGATGGCTCTGAAGACTATGTGATGGCTCTCTGAAGACTATGTGATGGTTCTCTGAAGACTATGTGATTGCTCTCTGAAGACTATGTGATGGCTCTCTGAAGACTATGCGATGGCTCTCTGAAGACTATGTGATTGCTCTCTGAAGACTATGTGATTGCTCTCTGAAGACTATGTGATGGCTCTCTGAAGACTATGTGATGGCGCTCTGAAGACTATGTGATGGCTCTCTGAAGACTATGTGATGGCTCTCTGAAGACTATGTGATGGCTCTCTGAAAACTATGTGATGGCTCTCTGAACACTAGGCGATGGCTCTCTGAAGACTATGTGATGGCTCTCTGAACACTAGGCGATGGCTCTCTGAACACTAGGCGATGGCTCTCTGAACACTAGGCGATGGCTCTCTGAAGACTATGTGATGGCTCTCTGAAGACTAGGCGATGGCTCTCTGAAGACTATGTGATGGCTCTCTGAAGACTAGGCGATGGCTCTCTGAAGACTATGTGATGGCTCTCTGAAGACTATGTGATGGCTCTCTGAAGACTATGTGATGGCTCTCTGTCATCCTGCCTCCCATCTTTTCAGAATAAAGGATTCACGTTTTTTCAAGAGTCTTCATATCAGTCTCTGTTGATCATAAAGCACTCCAATTCACTGTTTTAGATATTTATGTACCAAGATGTTTAAATAAACGTAAACCTAAGCATAATGTAAACGTGATGATTCACGCTAGAGAGGCTCCTCTATGGACATGGATCAGTGAGGGACTTAAAGGACAATAAAACGGTCTCTCCTTAAATCCCATCTAAGCTCAGACTTTCCCGACATAGAAACCAATAGGATAGAACATTCAGTCATCCTGGTGCTGAGACTGAGGCTTTTACAACTCAGCCCAGAGGGGAAATAAACTGTCCATAATTATCAATTACCAAATTTGACTCTCCTCACCCACCCAATTAGCTCGTTCCAGCCTCGTTCCAGCTGCAGCCTTTGTTTTCAGCACATCTTACATCGATAGAGATCAGAGGAGGACAGAGAGGATGCAGATGGTCAGCCCAGAGCGTGCCACGTATCAGACGACCGGAGAACACACTACAGAGAACACACTACAAAGGGCACCCCTAACTTGCTTCCAGCAAACAGTATCACACATCTACAGAGATTAGAGATAACCAGAGAAGATTCACACCACAGGGTACCTCCACATCTACAGAGATAACCAGAGAAGATTCACACCACAGGGTAACATCACATCTATAGAGATTAGAGATAACCAGAGAAGATTCACACCACAGGGTAACATCACATCTATAGAGATTAGAGATAACTGGATACCAGTGTAAACATGACACTTCTAGACAAGGATCAGGGCACAGAAAGCCCAGAGGTCACAGAGGTCAAACTACAGAGAGGTGAAAGAGAGACACAGATGACCAGAGATGGCATCGGGGACCTACCACTCCATCCCGGCACGGTTGGTATCGTCCCACCAGCACTCTGTGGGATGCCCCAGGGTGGTGGGAGTCTGTTGGCACTCGAAGGCCCAGAGGCGGTCGGACCCTTCCTTCTCACTGAAGACACTCTGCAGGGCCACCAGCACCTCTCCATGGGGACACTGGAAGTTGAACCCCTGGCGGAAGGTGTGGATCCAGGGGATAGAGCGGTCGATATGGCTCTCCATACGGTTCTCATACTCCTGGCTTGCCACGGTCGCTAGAAGGGCCAAAGCCCACAACACTGGTCCTGGAGTCATCCTGCTGGTGACAGGGCTTAATGTAAGCGAAGCCTGGGCGTCCGACTCTGAGGCTATCCCCGTACTGGTCCTGGAGGGTCTGAGCTGGGTCTGAGCTGGGTCTGTGCTGGGTCTGAGGCTTTCCCCGTACTGGTCCTGGAGGGTCTGAGCTGATTGCAGAAAAAAGAAAGAGTGAGCGAGAGAGCGAGAGAGCGAGAGAGCGCGAGAGCGCGAGAGCGAGAGAGCGAGAGAGAGAGAGAGAGAGAGAGAGAGAGAGAGAGAGAGAGAGAGAGCGTCTGCTCTGGCCCGCTCCTCTTTACTGCACCACAGCAGTCTGGATTTCAGGTCGTTGACTAACCAGATGTGTTATAAATTATCTGAATCCAGAACTGATGTGTAATTTGCAGCTCCCAAGACAGTTCGGTTGGACTGAGATTCACGTTGAATTTCTGTTAAGGTCGACTGTCAGAAAAACTCCCCGGTGTCGATAGCAGAGATAAGGGGTGCACCTTAAGAAATAAAATGTTGTTTGTAAATATTTAGGACCGTGATGTAAAGTAATGCATCATGTCGTTTAAATATTAGTGTTGTGCCTCGGCTGCCCAGAGAGAGAGTTCTAATTTAACACAACTTGTTTGACAGGAAGTTGGCCAGTTCAATTTTTGGGGGGGGTAATTGTAATCACTTGTCATTTTTTGGGGGGGGGGGTTCGTTCAAACTTTTCTAACTTCCTGCAGTAAAAAAGTATCTGGATTGGAAAGTCCCCGCAGTTTGTTTTGGAAGTGTTTATTTACGTTCTGTAGCCAATGGAAAAACAGAGCAATAATAAACATGTACGGTGTTGTGAAAAAGTAATAATTAATGAAGTATCCACATACTCTATGCTGTTTACATTATACAAAGAGAGGGTATTAGAGGCTTTAGAGACATTCTTTTCAGGTTATGACAGACAGAGTTTTCTGGGACGAACTACATTGTAATTCAGCTGGGGGCTCTTCAAGATCATGAGAACTGGTAATGAAGGAGGACTGCAAAACAAACATCAGAATTTCCACAGCCCCCCCCCCCCCCCCCTCCCCTGTGAAAACAGACTGTTCTTGTAAAAGAGGTGAGAAACGAGAGAGAGAGAAAGAGAGAGAGAGAGAGAGAGAGAGAGAGAGAGAGAGAGAGAGAAAGAACGAGAGAGAGAGAGCGAGAGAGAGCGAGAGAAAGAACGAGAGAGAGAGAGCGAGTGTAGATAGAGAGAGAGAGAGAGAGAGAGAGAGAGAAGAGAGAGAGAGAGCAAGAGAAAGAACGAGAGAGAGAGAGAGAGAAGAGAGAAGAGAGAAAAGAGAGAGAGAGAGAGAGAGAGAGAGAGAGAGAGAGAGAGAGAGAGAGAGAGAGAGAGAGAGAGAGAGAGATAGAGAGAGAGAGAGAGAGAGAGAGAGAGAGAGAGAGAGAGAGAGAGAGAGAGAGAGAGAGTTTGAGTTTGAAATAATCTTTATTGGGTCTGGGAGCCCACCACACAATAAATACTCATACAAAACCACAGTTACACATCAATTAAAAACACAACTCCAACTCCTCCTCCACAGTAACTAAACACAACAGCCTCTGAATACCCCATATACTCAAAAACAGATCAATATTGTTGACAAGTTTATAATAGGCAAACTCAACCCTTAGTCTCGCTGCCACCATTCCCTCCAGCATTCCCACCACATCCACAGACCCTTGTCCCCGAATACTGTTCTTTCGGGTCTTCCATATCGCTAATTTTGCTGCCCCTAACACAAAATTAAGCAACACAACGACACCCTTTTGACTGAACCTGTACTTTGGCCCAAATATATACAGTTGGGAAGAGAAAACCTCTCCCAACGTTGAGAACCAGTCAGTGATCAGGTCAATCATCCCGACCAACCTGGGACACAGTAAAAACAGGTGTGCCAGAGTTTCAGACTCTGCACAGAATGGACACCCCTCCCCAACAGTAGGGTCCAGGTGTACCAGATGCATGTTGGTGGCTATAGCTCCATGTATGATCCTCCATTGGAGGTCAGCTGTCCTCTTATCAATCGGCAGTTTGTATAATGATCGCCAACAGCCTTTTGGGGAAGCACCTGGACCAAGCACACCCGCCCACCTCGTCGATTTTACCCCTTCCAGGGAAGAGGCATGGGACACCTTTACACATATTCTGTACATGGCCTTCTTTCCCACCTCCTTGAACTCCCCCAGCTCCGGGGTATCGAAGGAAAGCAGCATCCCCACGTCCTCGTCAAATGCCCCCACCGCAGCACTAACAATCAGTGCAGGGAACACATAATCCAGACCCTCCTTCCACCGATCAGAATTGGAAATGTCAGTCACATACTGACGATGAAGCACTGGCAAGGAGTCACAGACCTCAGCGACGACCTTCCTCAGTAGGCGAGATGATCGGATCCCCGCTCTTTCTCCCAGCTCCTCCAACGATCTGCTCCTGCTCTGCATCAGATGACCCAGCTTGGTGCACCCGACACCTAACAGGCATGAACGCAGGCTGGCTGAACCCAGAGCACTGGACTGGATGGCAGTGTTATAAAAAAGAGGCTCTTCAAAAAGCCACATCCCTGGTAGCGTGCCGGCCTTACGGGACTTGACCAGAATCCTCCAAGCCTGCATAACAGACTCATAGAATGGAGTCAGGCCATTCAACTCACCCCCCTCCAGCTTTAAGAGGAAAAGGTGCTTGTCTAAGCCCAAACAGCCTGCAGCCCCCCTCGTGCAGTGGCAGGTACAAAGCTGCAGCTTTGATCCAGTGTTGTCCAGACCAGAAGAAATTGACAAGGGTCCTCTGAAGCTCTTGTATCAGACCCTTTGGTGGCTGCAAAATCATTAGTCTGTGCCACAGGGTAGAGGCAGCAAGATTATTAATTACCAGTACCCTTCCCCTATAAGACAACTGGGGTAGCACCCATTTCCATCTTGACAGTCTGGCACACACTTTCTCCACTACACCCTCCCAGTTCTTTTTCTGAAAGACATCAGAGCCTAGAAAAACACCCAATGTCTTCATCCCATCTCTGCCCCACTGAAGCCCCCCTGGTAACCGTGGAGCGGACCCTATCTGAAGCTGACCTGCCCACAGCGCTTCACTCTTTCCCCAATTGACTCTAGCTGAGGAGGCACCCTCATACACCATTAAAGCGTCTGAGAGAACCTTAACATCCTCAGCCCCTGTAATAAAAACTGTCACATCATCTGCATACGCAGACAGTGCTATCGTGGGACCCTTCATTACACCTGGCACAGAGAAACCAGTAAGCTTCGCTCTTAAAAAACAAAGCATTGGTTCAATCGCCAGACTATATAACTGCCCTGAAATTGGGCATCCCTGCCTGATACCCCTTTGGACAGGGATGGGGCAACTCAAACCACCCCCCACCTTCACCATACACGAGGCCCCAGCATACAGTAAATTCATCCAAGACAAAAAAACATCCCCAAACCCAAAGGCTTTCATCGTTTTGAACAAATACTGGTGGTCCACGCGGTCAAAAGCCTTCTCCTGATCCAAAGAAAGTAAACCCACATTTACATCAGACAGTTTACAAATGTCTAGAACATCTCTTATCAGAAACAAGTTGTCAACAATTGAGCGATCAGGTACACAGTAGGACTGGTCCTTGTGGACCAACAATCCCAGATACTCTTTCAACCTGTTTGAGAGACATTTTGAAACTATTTTATATTCTGCACACAGCAAAGCAACAGGTCTCCAATTTTTTATGAGAGCCAAATCCCCCTTTTTTGGCAACAGTGAAAGCACCGCACGTTGACAGGATACAGGAAGAGAACCCTCATGAAAAGATTCACACACCACTTCATAAAAATCCTCCCCAATAGACCCCCAAAAGTGCTTATAGAACTCAGATGGTAAACCATCAATGCCAGGGGCTCGGCCTGTTGAGAGCTGCATAACTGCTGTGGACAGCTCTTGCAGTGTAATGTCAGAGTCCAATGCGACTCTCTGTTCAGGTCCCAATTTAGGAAGACCATGTAACAACTGTTCAGTACACAGAGAGTCACAATCCTCCGCCTTATAGAGGGCAGAGTAGAAATCCACGGCATGTTGACGCATTTCACTGTCATCCGTGGTCACCGTCCCATCAGGGAGACGAAGGCAGACCATCTGTTTACGTTGTAAAGTCGACTGTCCAAGGTTAAAAAAAAAGCACTAGGAGCATCCATATCCTTGAGGGAAGCGAAACGAGACCTAATCAAGGCACCTTTCACTCTTTCATGCAGAAACGACCTCAGTTCATGTCTCTTGTCCTGTAAGTTCATGACTAGTCCAGGGTCATTCTGAGTGAGCAGCTTCAATTCAATTGATTTGATGTCCTGTTCAAGGGCATTGATAGTCTCTTTAACTTCAATTTGAGACAAAGCAGTATACTGTTGACAAAATACTCGTATTTGGGCCTTCCCAACATCCCACCATTGTCTCAAGGACTCAAAATTCCCTTTTGTAACCCTCCATTTTTCCCAAAACAACAAAAACCTTTCACAAAACTTGACATCATGTAACAATTTAACATTAAAATACCAGTAAGGTGATGACCTTCGTGGACAGGACAAGTGAATATCAACAGTTATAATGTGATGATCAGAGAAACCCACAGGAGTAATGGCACACTTTCCAACCCTACTACAGTATTGATCAGATACGTACAACCTATCTAACCTTGCTGCACTGACACCACCTTCATTCACTTTCAACCATGTGTATTGCCTAACTTTTGCATTCTTTACTCTCCACACATCACAAAGCTCTAACTCAGTTAGTAAGCCAGACAGGAAAGTGGCTGACCGCAGGTGAGGTTCTTCAGCGTTGCGATCAACAGTAAAATCCACAGTACAGTTCCAGTCCCCCCCTACAACCATACACCCCTCTTGGTCACACTGTCTTAAGGTTTCTTTTATTTTATCAAACACAACAAGACGCTCGGTACCCTCATTAGGAGCATAAACATTCAAAAAAAGAAACAAAACCCCCATAACATCCACCTTGACCAATAAAACCCGACCCTTGACAATCTCTGTTGTAGATATCACAGTCACCCCTAAACCTGAGGAAAACAAGATGGCCACCCCAGCACTGAAATTAGTACCATGACTGAGTATATGCTGCCCCTCCCACCACATACCCCAGTCAACCTCATTAGCCTCATCACTATGTGTCTCCTGTAGGAAAACTACATTAAGCCTTTTCTGTTTTATTTCTTCTAAAACCCAAGCCCTCTTATTTCTGTCCCTTCCCCCATTAATATTGAGAGAACCTACCCTTAGTACCTCCATGTAGAAAAGAGAAAAGAAAAGCAGAATAAACCACAGAGAAACCAAAGAGAAAAAAGACACCCTATGAAGCATGATCATCATCATTATTTAAATCTTTTCTTATTAACCTGACCACGTTTCCCACCACCTTTTGCTGCTGTAACAGCAGTAACAAATTTCCTCAAGCGAAACCGCTTCTTCTCACTCAACTGGTCTAACCCCACCGTCTTCTGTAACATCACAGCTGACCTCACAAACTTATCAACATCAAAATATTCTGCCAATTTTACAGATTTCCCAAAAGTCTGATCCAGAAACCCATTTACCTCCTCTAGATCATAAATTGAGTCCTCACCAGCTGCTGTCATATCAGAAGAGATATCCATATCCTTCTCCTGATCCTCCTCAGCTGAGGCCACAGACCACTGACTCCCCTCTACCACATCCCTTTCAACACTCCCCACTTGCACCCCATCACTCGTACCAGGCATCTCCTCCACTACCTGGGAGACTAGCCCCACCTGAACCCCATTACCCGTGGTGGGCATCTCCTCCACTACATGAGAGCCCAGCTCCACATGAACCCCCTCCTGTACCCCATTACTCGTAGTGGGCATTTCCTCTACTACCTGGGAGCCTAACTCCACATGAAACCCCTCCTGTACTCCATTACTCGTAGTGGGCATCTCCTCCACTCCCTTGGAGTCTAGTTCCACATGAACCCCCTCCTGTACTCCATTACTCGTAGTGGGCATCTCCTCCACTACCTGTGAGATTAGCTCCACATGAACCCCCTCCTGTACTCCATTACTCGTAGTGGGCATCTCCTCCACTACCTTTGAGATTAACTCCATATGAACCCCCTCCTGTGCCCCAGTACTCGTACTGGGCACCTCCTCACCAGTCTGAGGAACTGGCTCTTCAACACGGATAACTTGTTCCTCGGCAACAGGTGCTTGTGGCTGCTCAACCACTGTCAGCCCACCTCTCCCTACATCAGTGGGCCCAGGCGTTACGATGACCACCTGCGCCCCTCCCTCTGCCTTCTCCCTTTTCGGGCAAGCATGTCGCTTATGGCCAACATCCCCACACTCAAAACACCGTTGACTACCCGTACTAGCATACGCCATATACATTCTATTGTCATACTTGACTTTAAACGATATCTCTAAAGTCTGCTCCGGTGAGTCCAAAAACATAAACACCTGTCGCCGAAACGACATAACCTGTTTCAACGCCGGGTGTTTGCAACCCAATGGAACAACCTTAATTGAGCTTGCAAACTTCCCAAAGCGCAATAACTCGCGCTCCAATAGCTCATTTGGAATAAACGGTGGTACATTTGAAATCGTTACCCTTGTTGACGGAGAAAAAAGCGGGGTAACTTGAATAAACATTCCCTTAAGAAGTACGCCCTGCTCAACCATACGATCAACAAGGCGCTCTTCCTTAAGAAATACCACCACCGCTTTATTCATCCGTGACGCATACGCAACATTATCGTATCCTACCTTCTCTCCTACGGCGACCAGAAAATCCTCCACCGTGACAGTAGCTTCAGTGACACACCTAAAGCCGTGCCGAAGTGACAGGGACGGCATTCCAATTCTGGAAGCCATCCCCGCCAAAATCAAGGTAATTTCGATACGAAAAAACCTAAATACTTAATTCTACCACACAAAAAAAAAAAAATATATATATAATAATCTTAATCATGCACAGAAGAAACCAAAGAATGCCACCAAGAAAGAAAAAACCGAAGGAAAGTTCTGAATATCTTACTCTACACAACACACGCACTCACTCAATCAATCATTCAATTCCCAGCATGCACCAAACACTCCCAGCATGCAGAGAGAGAGAGAGAGAGAGAGAGAGAGAGCAAGAGAAAGAACGAGAGAGAGAGAGAGAGAGAGAGAGAGAGAGAGAGAGAGAGAGAGAGAGAGAGAGAGCGAGTGTAGATAGAGAGAGAGAGAGCGAGAGAGAGAGAGAGAGAAGAGAGAGAGAGAGAGCACGAGAAAGAACGAGAGAGAGAGAGAGAGAGCAAGAGAAAGAATGAGAGAGAGAGAGAGAGAGAGAGAGAAGAGAGAGAGAGAGTGTAGATAGAGAGCGAGAGCGAGAGAGAGAGAGCAAGAGAAAGAACGAGAGAGAGAGAGAAGAGAGAGAGAGAGAGCAAGAGAAAGAACGAGAGAGAGAGAGAGAGAAGGGAGAGAGAGCAAGAGAAAGAATGAGAGAGAGAGAGAGAGAGAGTGTCACGTTCCTGACCTATTTCTGTTAGTTTTTGTGTGTTAGTTGGTCAGGACGTGAGGTTGGGTGGGCATTCTATGTTTTCTGTTTCTGTGTTGGTTTTGGGTTACCTGGTATGGCTCTTAATTAGAGGCAGGTGTTTGGCGTTCCTCTAATTAAGAGTCATATTTAGGTAGGCGTTGTCACAGTGTTCGTTGTGGGTGATTGTCTCCTGTGTCAGTGTTTGTCGCACCATACGGGACTGTTACGGTTTGTTCATTTCATGTAGGCTATTTTTCCCTGTTCGTGCGTTCTCGTGTTTATGTATGTTCGTCGTTCAGGTCTGTCTACTTTCGTTTTGTTATTTTGTATCATTATCAAGTATAGTTCGTTTTTGTCTTGTCTTTAATAAATATAATGTGTTCACAACCCGCTGCGCCTTGGTTCCCTCACTACTCCTCCTTTTCGGTAGAAGAGGAGGAGGACCGCCGTTACAGAATCACCCACCAACACGCTAAGACCAAGCGGCAAGGGAAAACGAAACGGAGTAAGGGACAGGAGAGAAAGGAGCAATGGACATGGGACGATGTTTTGGATGGAAAGGGTTGCTACACTTGGGAGGAGATCCTGGCTGGGAGGGATCGCCTCCCATGGGAACAGGTGGAGGCATTGAGGAGAGCAGAGGCTACCTGGGAGAGGAACCGGAGCTATGAGGGAACGCGTCTGGCACGGAAGCCAAAAAAGCCCGTGAGTAATTCCCAAAAATTTCTTGGGGGGGGGCTAGGAGATAGTGGGCCAAGGGCAGGTAGGAGACCTGCGCCCACTTCCCAGGCTTACCGTGGAGAGCGGGAGTACGGGCAGGCGCCGTGTTACGCAGTAGAGCGCACGGTGTCTCCTGTACGAGTGCATAGCCCAGTGCGGGTTATTCCACCTCCCCGCACTGGTAGGGCTAGATTGAGTATTGAGCCAGGTGTCATGAGGCCGGCTCAACGCGTCTGGTCTCCAGTGCGTCTCCTCGGGCCGGCATACATGGCACCTGCCTTACGCATGGTTTCCCCGGTTCGCCTACATAGCCCGGTGCGGGTTATTCCACCTCCCCGCACTGGTCGGGCAACCGGGGGTATTCAACCAGGTAAGGTTGGGCAAGCTCAATGCTCAAGAGTGCCAGTACGCCTCCACGGTCCGGTATTTCCGGCACCACCTCCCCGCCCCAGCCTAGTACCTACAGTGTCTACACTACGCACTAGGCTACCAGTGCGTATCCTGAGCCCTGTTCCTCCTCCACGCACTCTCCCTGTAGTGCGTGTATCTAGCCCGGTGCCTCCAGTTCCGGGCCCACGCACTAAGCTACCTGTGCGTCTCCAGAGCCCTGAACCCACTGTATCTTCTCCCCCTACTAATCCTGATGTGCTTGTCCTTAGCCCGGTGTCACCAGTGCCGGTACCACGCATCAGGGATAGAGTAGGCTTTGAGAATACAGTGTGCCCTGTCCCTGCTCCCCGCACTAGTAGGAAGGTGCTTATCATTAGCACGGTGCCTCCAGTTCCGGCACCACGCACCAGGTCTACAGTGCGCTGTATCCGGCCAGAGCCATCCGTCTCACCAGCGCCATCTGAGCCATCCGTCTCCCCAGCGCCATCTGAGCCATCCGTCTCCCCAGCGCCATCTGAGCCATCCGTCTCCCCAGCGCCATCTGAGCCATCCGTCTCCCCAGCGCCATCTGAGCCATCCGTCTCCCCAGCGCCATCTGAGCCATCCGTCTCCCCAGCGCCATCTGAGCCATCCGTCTGCCAGGAGCCTGCAAAGCCGCCCGTCTGCCATGAGCCTGCAAAGCCGCCCGTCTGCCATGAGCCTACAGAGCCATCCGCCAGACAGGAGCCGCTAGAGCCGTCAGCCAGACAGGAGCCGCTAGAGCCGTCAGCCAGACAGGAGCCGCTAGAGCCGCCCGCCAGACAGGATCTGCCAGAGCCGCCAACTAGACAGGATCTGCCAGAGCCGCCAACCAGACAGGATCTGCCAGAGCCGCCAACCAGACAGGATCTGCCAGAGCCGCCAACCAGACAGGATCTGCCAGAGCCGCCAACCAGACAGGATCTGCCAGAGCCGCCAACCAGACAGGATCTGCCAGAGCCGCCAACCAGACAGGATCTGCCAGAGCCGTCAGAGAGCCATGAGCAGCCAGAGCCGTCAGAGAGCCATGAGCAGCCAGAGCCGTCAGAGAGCCATGAGCAGCCAGAGCCGTCAGAGAGCCATGAGCAGCCAGAGCCGTCAGAGAGCCATGAGCAGCTAGAGCCGTTAGAGAGCCATGAGCAGCCAGAGCCGTCAGAGAGCCATGAGCGTCGAGAGCCGTCAGCCTGCCATGAGCGTCGAGAGCCGTCAGCCTGCCATGAGCGTCGAGAGCCGTCAGCCTGCCATGAGCGTCGAGAGCCGTCAGCCTGCCATGAGCGTCGAGAGCCGTCAGCCTGCCATGAGCGTCGAGAGCCGTCAGCCTGCCATGAGCGTCGAGAGCCGTCAGCCTGCCATGAGCGTCGAGAGCCGTCAGCCTGCCATGAGCGTCGAGAGCCGTCAGCCTGCCATGAGCGTCGAGAGCCGTCAGCCAGCCATGAGCATCGAGAGTCGTCAGTCAGCCATGAGCTGCCCTTCAGCCTGAAAAGGCTAGATACCCAGAACTGCCCATCAGTCCAGAGCTGTCTCTCTGTCCGGAGCTGCCTTTCAGTCCGGAGTTGCCCCTCTATCCTGATCTCCCTCTCTATCTTTATCTACCTCTATAGTCTTATCTATCCCTCTGTCTTGGTTTATCTCTCTGTCCCGGTATTGTCATTATTAGATTTGTTATTAGGAGGATTTTGTGGGGGAAGTAAGAGGGTGGACATTCTTGAAGGGAGGGGGCTAGGATGGATTATGGTGGGGTGGGAACCGCGCCCGGAGCCTGAGCCACCACCGTGGTTAGATGCCCACCCAGACCCTCCCCTAGACTTTGTGCTGGTGCGTCCGGAGTTCGCACCTTGTGGGGGGGGTACTGTCACGTTCCTGACCTATTTCTGTTAGTTTTTGTGTGTTAGTTGGTCAGGACGTGAGGTTGGGTGGGCATTCTATGTTTTCTGTTTCTGTGTTGGTTTTGGGTTACCTGGTATGGCTCTTAATTAGAGGCAGGTGTTTGGCGTTCCTCTAATTAAGAGTCATATTTAGGTAGGCGTTGTCACAGTGTTCGTTGTGGGTGATTGTCTCCTGTGTCAGTGTTTGTCGCACCATACGGGACTGTTACGGTTTGTTCATTTCATGTAGGCTATTTTTCCCTGTTCGTGCGTTCTCGTGTTTATGTATGTTCGTCGTTCAGGTCTGTCTACTTTCGTTTTGTTATTTTGTATCATTATCAAGTATAGTTCGTTTTTGTCTTGTCTTTAATAAATATAATGTGTTCACAACCCGCTGCGCCTTGGTTCCCTCACTACTCCTCCTTTTCGGTAGAAGAGGAGGAGGACCGCCGTTACAGAGAGAGAGAGAGAGAGAGAGAGAGAGAGACAGAGAGAGACGAGATCGAGTGAGAGAGATAGAGAGATAATGGCGAGAGAGAGAGTGGAGAGAAACAGAGTGGAGAGAGAGAGTGGAGAGAAACAAAAATCATCGCAGAGAGAGAAAACATACGACATTATAAAATCCATGTACACAAACAACAAGTGTGCGGTTAAAATTGGCAAAAAACACACACATTTCTTCACACAGGGTCGTGGGGTGAGACAGGGATGCAGCTTAAGCCCCACCCTCTTCAACATTGTAACGGGTGACGCTCTCCTCATCCTCGGAAGAGGTGAGGAGAGAAGGATCTTCAGACCAAAATGCAGCTTGAGGGAAATAAGCCATCTTTATTATAAATACGACGATGGCAACACGAAAACACAAACACTTTCAAATTTACAAAATAACAAAACGACGTATACGAAACCTGAACATAAACTTACATAACTAATACGTAACACTTACGGACAGGAAACATACTACATCGAAACGAAACGAACAACCGAAACAATCCCGTATGGTGTAAGACATAACACAGACACAGGAGACAACCACCCACCAACAAACCTTGTGAACAGCCTACCTAAATATGACTCTCAATTAGAGGAACGCCAAACACCTGCCTCCAATTGAGAGCCATACCAGGCAACCCTAAACCAACATAGAAACAGACAACATAGAATGCCCACCCAAACTCACGTCCTGACCAACTAACACACAAAACTAAACAGAAAACAGGTCAGGAACGTGACATAACCCCCCCCTCAAGATGCGTACTCCGAACGCATCACCAAAAAGTCCAGGGGAGGGTCTGGGTGGGCATCTGACCACGGTGGTGGCTTAGGCTCCGGGCGTGGTTCCCACCCCACCATAATCAACCCCCGCTTCCCTATCCTCCCCACAATGACCACCCTCCAAATAACCCCACCTAAATTTAGGGGCAACACCAGAATCAAGGACAGCTCTGGGACAAGGTAGTTCAGGACATAGGGATAGCTCAGGACAGAGGGATAGCTTAGGAGAGAGAGGTAGCTCAGGATAAAGAGGTAGCTCAGGATAGAGGGGCAACTCCGGACTGAAGGGCAGCTCCGGACAGAGAGACAGCTCTGGACTGAGGGGCAGTTCTGAATTACTAGCCGCTTCTGGCTGAGGGACAGCTCATGGCTGACTGACGGCTCTGGACGCTCATGGCAGGCTGACGGCTCTGGACGCTCATGGCAGGCTGACGGCTCTGGACGCTCATGGCAGGCTGACGGCTCTGGACGCTCATGGCAGGCTGACGGCTCTGGACGCTCATGGCAGGCTGACGGCTCTGGACGCTCATGGCTGGCTGACGGCTCTGGACGCTCATGGCTGGCTGACGGCTCTGGACGCTCATGGCTGGCTGACGGCTCTGGCTGCTCATGGCTCTCTGACGGCTCTGGCTGCTCATGGCTCTCTGACGGCTCTGGCTGCTCATGGCTCGCTGACGGCTCTGGACGCTCATGGCAGGCTGACGGCTCTGGCTGCTCATGGCAGGTTCGCTGACGGCTCTGGCTGCTCATGGCTCGCTGACGGCTCTGGCTGCTCATGGCTCGCTGGCGGCTCTGGCAGATCCTGTCTGGCTGGCGGCTCTGGCAGATCCTGTCTGGTTGGCGGCTCTGGCAGATCCTGTCTGGTTGGCGGCTCTGGCAGATCCTGTCTGATTGGCGGCTCTGGCAGATCCTGTCTGGTTGGCGGCTCTGGCAGATCCTGTCTGACGGGCGGCTCTAGCGGCTCCTGTCTGGCGGACGGCTCTAGCGGCTCCTGTCTGGCGGACGGCTCTAGCGGCTCCTGTCTGGCGGACGGCTCTGTAGGCTCATGGCAGACGGGCGGCTTTGCAGGCTCATGGCAGACGGGCGGCTTTGCAGGCTCATTGCAGACGGATGGCTCAGACGGCGCTGGGGAGACGGATGGCTCAGATGGCGCTGGGGAGACGGATGGCTCAGATGGCGCTGGGTAGACGGATGGCTCAGACGGCGCTGGGGAGACGGATGGCTCAGATAGCGCTGGGGAGACGGATGGCTCTGGCCGGATAAGGCGCACTGTAGACCTGGTGCGTGGTGCCGGAACTGGAGGCACCGGGCTAAGGACACGCACCTTCATACTAGTGCGGGGAGCAGGGACAGGGCACACTGAACTCTCAAAGCGTACTCTATACCTGGTGCGTGGTACCGGCACTGGTGGCACCGGGCTGAGGGCACGCACCTCAGGACTAGTACGGGGAGAAGTGACAGTGTGTACAGGACTTAGGAGACGCACAGGTGGCTTAGTGCGTGGGGCCGGAACTGGAGGCACCGAACTGGATACACGCACTATAGGGAGAGTGCGTGGAGGAGGAACAGGGCTCAGGAGACGCACTGGTAGCCTAGTGCGTAGTGTAGGCACTGTAGGTACTAGGCTGGGGCGGGGAGGTGGCACCGGAAATACCGGACCGTGCAGGCGTACTGGCTCTCTTGAGCATTGAGCCTGCCCAACCTTACCTGGTTGAATGCTCCCGGTCGCCCGCCCAGTGCGGGGAGGTGGAATAACCCGCACCGGGCTGTGTAGGCGAACCGGGGAAACCATGCGTAAGGCAGGTGCCATGTATGCCGGCCCGAGGAGACGCACTGGAGACCAGACGCGTTGAGCCGGCCTCATGACACCTGGCTCAATGCCCAATCTAGCCCTACCAGTGCGGGGAGGTGGAATAACCCGCACCGGGCTATGCACACGTACAGGAGACACCGTGCGCTCTACTGCGTAACACGGTGTCTGCCCGTACTCCCGCTCTCCACGGTTAGCCTGGGAAGTGGGCGCAGGTCTCCTACCTGCCCTAGGCCCACTACCCCTTAGCCTCCCCCCAAGAAATTTTTGGGAGTTACTCACGGGCTTTTCGGGCTTCCGTGCAAGACGCGTCCCCTCATAACGCCGGTTCCTCTCTCTATTTTCCTCCGCTCTCCGAGCTGCCTCCAGCCGTTCCCATGGACGGTGATTTACTTTAGCCCATGGTCCTTCTCCGTTAAATATTTGCTCCCAACTCCACAAGTCCTGTATACTTGCCCGTTGCTCCAAATTACGCTGCTTGGCTCTGGATTGGTGGGTGGTTCTGTAACGGCGGTCCTCCTCCTCTTCATCCGAAGAGGAGGAGCAGGGATTGAACCAAGGTGCAGCGCGTTGAAATGACATGAATGATTTATTAAATAAACAAAACGAACAAACACGAAAACGAACTATACTTGAAAATGATACAAAATAACAAAACGACGTATACGAAACCTGAACATAAACTTACATAACTAATACGTAACACTTACGGACAGGAAACATACTACATCGAAACGAAACGAACAACCGAAACAATCCCGTATGGTGTAAGACATAACACAGACACAGGAGACAACCACCCACCAACAAACCTTGTGAACAGCCTACCTAAATATGACTCTCAATTAGAGGAACGCCAAACACCTGCCTCCAATTGAGAGCCATACCAGGCAACCCTAAACCAACATAGAAACAGACAACATAGAATGCCCACCCAAACTCACGTCCTGACCAACTAACACACAAAACTAAACAGAAAACAGGTCAGGAACGTGACAAACATATATATCAACGAATTGGCGCGGGCACTAGAACAGTCTGCAGCACCCGGTCTCACCCTACTAGAATCCGAAGTCAAATGTCTACTGTTTGCTGATGATCTGGTGCTTCTGTCACCAACCAAGGAGGGCCTACAGCAGCACCTAGATCTTCTGCACAGATTCTGTCAGACCTGGGCCCTGACAGTAAATCTCAGTAAGACCAAAATAATGGTGTTCCAAAAAAGGTCCAGTCACCAGGACCACAAATTCCATCTAGACACCGTTGCCCTAGAGCACACAAAAAACTATACATACCTCGGCCTAAACATCAGCACCACAGGTAACTTCCACAAAGCTGTGAACGATCTGAGAGACAAGGCAAGAAGGGCCTTCTATGCCATCAAAAGGAACATAAATTTCAACATACCAATTAGGATCTGGCTAAAAATACTTGAATCAGTCATAGAGCCCATTGCCCTTTATGGTTGTGAGGTCTGGGGTCCGCTCACCAACCAAGATTTCACAAAATGGGACAAACACCAAATTGAGACTCTGCATGCAGAATTCTGCAAAAATATCCTCCGTGTACAACGTAGAACACCAAATAATGCATGCAGAGCAGAATTAGGCCGATACCCACTAATTATCAAAATCCAGAAAAGAGCCGTTAAATTCTACAACCACCTAAAAGGAAGCGATTCCCAAACCTTCCATAACAAAGCCATCACCTACAGAGAGATGAACCTGGAGAAGAGTCCCCTAAGCAAGCTGGTCCTAGGGCTCTGTTCACAAACACAAACACACCCCACAGAGCCCCAGGACAACAGCACAATTAGACCCAACCAAATCATGAGAAAACAAAAAGATAATTACTTGACACATTGGAAAGAATTAACAAAAAAACTGAGCAAACTAGAATGCTATTTGGCCCTAAACAGAGAGTACACAGTGGCAGAATACCTGACCACTGTGACTGACCCAAACTTAAGGAAAGCTTTGACTATGTACAGACTCAGTGAGCATAGCCTTGCTATTGAGAAAGGCCGCCGTAGGCAGACATGGCTCTCAAGAGAAGACAGGCTATGTGCACACTGCCCACAAAATGAGGTGGAAACTGAGCTGCACTTCCTAACCTCCTGCCCAATGTATGACCATATTAGAGAGACATATTTCCCTCAGATCACACAGATCCACAAAGAATTCGAAAACAAATCCAATTTTGATAAACTCCCATATCTACTGGGTGAAATTCCACAGTGTGCCATCACAGCAGCAAGATTTGTGACCTGTTGCCACAAGAAAAGGGCAACCAGTGAAGAACAAACACCACTGTAAATACAACCCATATTTATGTTTATTTATTTTAACTTGTGTGCTTTAACCATTTGTACATTGTTACAACACTGCATATATATAATATGACATTTGTAATGTCTTTATTGTTTTGAAACTTCTGTATGTGTAATGTTTACTGTTCATTTTTATTGTTTATTTGACTTTTGTATATTACCTACCTCACTTGCTTTGGCAATGTTAACACATGTTTCCCATGCCAATAAAGCCCCTTGAATTGAATTGAATTGAATTGAATTGAGAGTGGAGAGAGAGAGAGTGGAGAGAAACAGAGTGGAGAGAAAGAGTGGAGAGAGAGAGAGTGGAGAGAGAGAGAGCGGAGAGAAACAGAGTGGAGAGAAACAGAGTGGAGAGAGAGAGAGAGTGGAGAGAGAGAGAGCGGAGAGAGAGAGAGAGTGGAGAGAAACAGAGTGGAGAGAGAGAGTGGAGAGAGAGAAAGAGAGAAAGTGAGAGAGACATAGACAGAGAAAGACAGAAGGCAGTCATGCAGAAGAACAGTTCCCGACTTTTTATAACTTTTGTTGTTGTTAATAGTGAGATGAATAAAGACGGTAAATTGTACAACTGAAGATCAACACAAGAGGAAAAGATTGACAGAGTGTGAGTTAAAAGAACAATCGTAATCAGGCTAGCCAGCGAAGTTCAAATTTGTCAGTTAGCTTAACGGCTAGTACCAACTTTACTGGTGGTAACCGTAGCAACATGGCCACTGAGGCAGCACCAGCAGAAGCATAGACTGAGAGACTTGAGGAGGTAAAGGTCACCGTGAGGAGAGAGTCTTACCACAGCTCTGGAGGAGGTAAAGGTCACCGTGAGGAGAGAGTCTTACCACAGCTCTTGAGGAGGTAAAGGTCACCATGAGGAGAGAGTCTTACCACAGCTCTTGAGGAGGTAAAGGTCACTATGAGGCGAGAGTCTTACCACAGCTCTTGAGGAGGTAAAGGTCACCGTGAGGAGAGAGCCTTACCACAGCTCTTGAGGAGGTAAAGGTCACTATGAGGAGAGAGCCTTACCACAGCTCTTGAGGAGGTAAAGGTCACTGTGAGGAGAGAGTCTTACCACAGCTCTTGAGGAGGTAAAGGTCACCATGAGGAGAGAGTCTTACCACAGCTCTTGAGGAGGTAAAGGTCACCATGAGGAGAGAGCCTTACCACAGCTCTTGAGGAGGTAAAGGTCACCATGAGGAGAGAGCCTGACCACAGCTCTTGAGGAGGTAAAGGTCACCGTGAGGAGAGAGTCTTACCACAGCTCTTGAGTAGGTAAAGGTCACCATGAGGAGAGAGCCTTACCACAGCTCTTGAGGAGGTAAAGGTCACCATGAGGAGAGAGCCCTACCACAGCTCTTGAGGAGGTAAAGGTCACCATGAGGAGAGAGCCTTACCACAGCTCTTGAGGAGGTAAAGGTCACCATGAGGAGAGAGCCCTACCACAGCTCTTGAGGAGGTAAAGGTCACCATGAGGAGAGAGTCTTACCACAGCTCTGGAGGAGGTAAAGGTCACTGTGAGGAGAGAGCCTTACCACAGCTCTTGAGGAGGTAAAGGTCACCATGAGGAGAGAGTCTTACCACAGCTCTTGAGGAGGTAAAGGTCACCATGAGGAGAGAGCCTTACCACAGCTCTTGAGGAGGTAAAGGTCACCATGAGGAGAGAGCCTGACCACAGCTCTTGAGGAGGTAAAGGTCACCGTGAGGAGAGAGTCTTACCACAGCTCTTGAGTAGGTAAAGGTCACCATGAGGAGAGAGCCTTACCACAGCTCTTGAGGAGGTAAAGGTCACCATGAGGAGAGAGCCCTACCACAGCTCTTGAGGAGGTAAAGGTCACCATGAGGAGAGAGCCTTACCACAGCTCTGGAGGAGGTAAAGGTCACCGTGAGGCGAGAGTCTTACCACAGCTCTTGAGGAGGTAAAGGTCACCATGAGGAGAGAGTCTTACCACAGCTCTGGAGGAGGTAAAGGTCACCGTGAGGCGAGAGTCTTACCACAGCTCTTGAGGAGGTAAAGGTCACCATGAGGAGAGAGTCTTACCACAGCTCTTGAGGAGGTAAAGGTCACCATGAGGAGAGAGCCTTACCACAGCTCTTGAGGAGGTAAAGGTCACCATGAGGAGAGAGCCTTACCACAGCTCTTGAGGAGGTAAAGGTCACCATGAGGAGAGAGCCCTACCACAGCTCTTGAGGAGGTAAAGGTCACCATGAGGAGAGAGCCTTACCACAGCTCTGGAGGAGGTAAAGGTCACCGTGAGGCGAGAGTCTTACCACAGCTCTTGAGGAGGTAAAGGTCACCATGAGGAGAGAGTCTTACCACAGCTCTGGAGGAGGTAAAGGTCACCGTGAGGCGAGAGTCTTACCACAGCTCTTGAGGAGGTAAAGGTCACCATGAGGAGAGAGTCTTACCACAGCTCTTGAGGAGGTAAAGGTCACCATGAGGAGAGAGCCTTACCACAGCTCTTGAGGAGGTAAAGGTCACCATGAGGAGAGAGTCTTACCACAGCTCTGGAGGAGGTCAAGGTCACCATGAGGAGAGAGCCTTACCACAGCTCTTGAGGAGGTAAAGGTCACCATGAGGAGAGAGCCTTACCACAGCTCTTGAGGTGAAGACCAGCATGAGGAGAGAGCTAGGGCAGGTAAAGGAGGAGATGGTAAAGGAGTTGTCTGTCATCAAGAGGATGCTACAGACAGAGAACAGACTGTAGAGACTCCTAGGGAGAAGCTGCAGCCCCCCCCCCAACGGGGTCCAACAGCAGGACCAGTGCAGCAACGCGGAGGCCCTCAGAGGACAGGAGAACTCTGTAGTATTGACTGAGATTAAACAGCTCCTCCGGTAAAACAAGCAAAAACAAAATGGAAACGTAACACATCTGGGTTGTCTCTGTGCTGTTTGTTGCTACTCTGCTACCTGCCAAACTTGTTTTACTTTTAATAACCATTTAATCAAAAACTTTGCATTTACCAAATTTACCAATGTCTTAGTTTTGTCCTCGCTCAACCTTTTTCATTCAACTTTTTCACCTCGGACGTTTTATCTGGACGTCGTTCGTCAGGACTTCCACCAGCCGAAGCTAAGTAGTAACATTAACATGATGCCTTCTAATTGCAGTCGCTGTACTCATAATATAGAGGAGAACGATTTCCGGTGAGGATGGCTGTGCTGCAAGCCCACCTTCAGACGTAATCGTTAGAAAAGGGTAACTTCAGTGTAGGAAAGGAAGAAACAGCGTCTGTGCCACCAGTAAGTACAGATAGTAACGTTAGTATAAATCCCCTGGCACAGTCCCCGCAGCCGGACAACTTTCTCATGGCTTCTGGAGGGAAATGCTGTTGGAATGCTCAACCGGTGTCGCTCATTCAGCCGACAGAAACTTTCAACCGGTTCTCCCCATTATGTAGCGAGTCGGAGTCTGAGGCCGAGTCTTCTCTTGTCTCTACTCCTCCCGTTACGGGGTCTGAGACGCCGAAGGCTCCCACCATTAGCTCTGACAAATTGAAAACCCTAGTCATTGGCGACTCCATTACCCGCAGTATTAGACTTAAAGCGAATCACCCAGCGATCATACACTGTTTACCAGGGGGCGGGGCTACCGACGTTAAGGCTAATCTAAAGATGGTGCTGGCTAAAGCTAAATCTGGTGAGTGTAGAGAGTATAGAGATATTGTTATCCACGTCGGCACCAACGATGTTAGGATGAAACAGTCAGAGGTCACCAAGCACAACATAGCTTCAGCGTGTAAATCAGCTAGAAAGATGTGTCGGCATCGAGTAATTGTCTCTGCCTCCCAGTTAGGGGGAGTGACGAGCTCTACAGCAGAGTCTCACAACTAAATCGCTGGTTAAATACAGTTTTCTCCCTTTCCCAAAAGATAGAATTTGTAGATAATTGGCTCTCATTCTGTGACTCACCCACAAACAGGACCAAGCCTGGCCTGCTGAGGAGTGACGGACTCCATCCTAGCTGGAGGGGTACTCTCATCTTATCTACTAACATAGACAGGGCTCTAACTCCCCTAGCTCCACAATGAGATAGGGTGCAGGCCAGGCAGCAGACTGTTAGATACCCTGCCAGCTTAGTGGAGTCTGCCGCCAGCACAGTCAGTGTAGTCAGCCTAGTTTTCCCCATTGAGACAGTGTCTGTGCCTCGATCTAGGTCTGGAAAATGTAAACATGGCGGTGTTCGCCTTAGCAATCTCACTGGAATAAAGACCTCCATTCCTGTCTTCTTTTTTTAAAAAGAGACTGTGATATACCTCACATATCAAAATAGTACTACTTAAATTTAGATCCTTCGCTTCCAAGCTATTCATAGTCAATGAACTACACTGATCATAACCTTTGATGTGATTGGCCTTACTGAAAAGTTTTATTGATTTTTTTATATAACCTTTATTTAACTAGGCAAGTCAGTTAAGAAATGAAATGTTAAATGAGGCCTCTCCTCCTGGTTACACTAGTGACCATATCCCCCGCGCATCCCACAAAAGGCAGAGGTGTTGCTAACATTTTTTTTACAGTAAATTTCAATTAATAAACACCTCGCCCTCTACTGTCTTTTCTAGTCATGAAATCTACTTTTTATAGCTACTGTTCCCAGCAGGAGGCAGTATGACAGGCCAGGGGGAATAGTGTCTGTTCCCAGCAGGGGGCAGTATGACAGGCCAGGGGGAATAGTGTCTGTTCCCAGCAGGGGGCAGTATGACGGGCCAGGGGGAATAGTGTCTGTTCCCAGCAGGGGGCAGTATGACAGGCCAGGGGGAATAGTGTCTGTTCCCAGCAGGAGGCAGTATGACGGGCCAGGGGGAATAGTGTCTGTTCCCAGCAGGAGGCAGTATGACGGGCCAGGGGGAATAGTGTCTGTTCCCAGCAGGAGGCAGTATGACGGGCCAGGGGGAATAGTGTCTGTTCCCAGCAGGGGGCAGTATGACGGGCCAGGGGGAATAGTGTCTGTTCCCAGCAGGGGGCAGTATGACAGGCCAGGGGGAATAGTGTCTGTTCCCAGCAGGAGGCAGTATGACGGGCCAGGGGGAATAGTGTCTGTTCCCAGCAGGAGGCAGTATGACGGGCCAGGGGGAATAGTGTCTGTTCCCAGCAGGAGGCAGTATGACGGGCCAGGGAAAATAATGTCTGTTCCCAGCAGGAGGCAGTATGACAAGCCAGGGGGAATAGTGTCTGTTCCCAGCAGGAGGCAGTATGACGGGCCAGGGGGAATAGTGTCTGTTCCCAGCAGGGGGCAGTATGACAGGCCAGGGGGAATAGTGTCTGTTCCCAGCAGGAGGCAGTATGACAGGCCAGGGGGAATAGTGTCTGTTCCCAGCAGGAGGCAGTATGACGGGCCAGGGGGAATAGTGTCTGTTCCCAGCAGGAGGCAGTATGACGGGCCAGGGGGAATAGTGTCTGTTCCCAGCAGGGGGCAGTATGACAGGCCAGGGGGAATAGTGTCTGTTCCCAGCAGGAGGCAGTATGACAGGCCAGGGGGAATAGTGTCTGTTCCCAGCAGGAGGCAGTATGACGGGCCAGGGGGAATAGTGTCTGTTCCCAGCAGGAGGCAGTATGACGGGCCAGGGGGAATAGTGTCTGTTCCCAGCAGGAGGCAGTATGACGGGCCAGGGGGAATAATGTCTGTTCCCAGCAGGGGGCAGTATGACAAGCCAGGGGGAATAGTGTCTGTTCCCAGCAGGAGGCAGTATGACGGGCCAGGGGGAATAGTGTCTGTTCCCAGCAGGAGGCAGTATGACAGGCCAGGGGGAATAGTGTCTGTTCCCAGCAGGAGGCAGTATGACAGGCCAGGGGGAATAGTGTCTGTTCCCAGCAGGAGGCAGTATGACGGGCCAGGGGGAATAGTGTCTGTTCCCAGCAGGGGGCAGTATGACAGGCCAGGGGGAATAGTGTCTGTTCCCAGCAGGAGGCAGTATGACGGGCCAGGGGGAATAGTGTCTGTTCCCAGCAGGAGGCAGTATGACGGGCCAGGGGGAATAGTGTCTGTTCCCAGCAGGGGGCAGTATGACAGGCCAGGGGGAATAGTGTCTGTTCCCAGCAGGGGGCAGTATGACAGGCCAGGGGGAATAGTGTCTGTTCCCAGCAGGAGGCAGTATGACAGGCCAGGGGGAATAGTGTCTGTTCCCAGCAGGGGGCAGTATGACAGGCCAGGGGGAATAGTGTCTGTTCCCAGCAGGGGGCAGTATGACAGGCCAGGGGGAATAGTGTCTGTTCCCAGCAGGGGGCAGTATGACAGGCCAGGGGGAATAGTGTCTGTTCCCAGCAGGGGGCAGTATGACGGGCCAGGGGGAATAGTGTCTGTTCCCAGCAGGGGGCAGTATGACAGGCCAGGGGGAATAGTGTCTGTTCCCAGCAGGGGGCAGTATGACAGGCCAGGGGGAATAGTGTCTGTTCCCAGCAGGGGGCAGTATGACGGGCCAGGGGGAATAGTGTCTGTTCCCAGCAGGGGGCAGTATGACAGGCCAGGGGGAATAGTGTCTGTTCCCAGCAGGGGGCAGTATGACAGGCCAGGGGGAATAGTGTCTGTTCCCAGCAGGGGGCAGTATGACAAGCCAGGGGGAATAGTGTCTGTTCCCAGCAGGGGCAGTATGACAGGCCAGGGGGAATAGTGTCTGTTCCCAGCAGTGGGCAGTATGACGAGCCAGGGGGAATAGTGTCTGCATGACATGTGTATGTGACCAATACAATTGATTTGATTTGATTTGTTTTGTGCAAAAGTGACAGTAAGCGATACAGCATAACCCTTAAGCTATTATCCTTTACATTCAAATATTAACTGATTGTATCAATGATTGTATGAAGAACTTAGCGAACTTTGTACCAGCATAGCAACCTGAAAGTCCAGCTAGTCATTGTAGGAGCTGGTACACAGCAATGGGTTGGGCAATGAGTGTTTTAACACATCAATTGTGTTACCAGTTGAGATTGGTGTGAATATTACTGAAATCACACTTTGTTCCCTGACTGTATAGTAGAGGACAGAGGTTGTGTAAGAGGCCTCCGAGATCTTTATCAGGTGTGTGTGTGTGTGAGAGTGTTTGTGAGTGTTTGTGTGAGTGTGTGTGTGTCAGTGTCAGTGTGCGTGTGTGCGTGCGTGCGTGCGTGCGTGCGTGTGTGTGTGTGTGTGTGTGTGTGTGTGTGTGTGTGTGTGTGTGTGTGTGTGTGTGTGTGTGTGTGTGTGTGTGTGTGTGCGTGCGTGCGTGTGAGTGTCAGTGTGAGTGTGCGTGTTTGTGTGAGAGTGCGAGAGTGCGAGAGTGCGTGCGTGCGTGCGTGTGTGAGTGCGAGTGTGCGTGTGTGTGTGAGTGCGAGAGTGTGTGCGAGAGTGTGTGTGAATACTGATAGCTGTATACTACCAAGTTGTATACTACGAAGAGGCCACTGGTCTACTGTTTGGAGGAAAGACACAGTGAGTCAAAGGTCACTCTTATACTTATCCCCCACAAGCCACTGCAGGAAGATCTGACTTGGATTTCCTTATTGAAGGACATTTTTTCCAGTACTACTACCTCTGTGTGTGTGAGTGTGTGTGAGAGAGTGTGTGTGAGAGTGTGTGTGAGAGTGTGTGTGAGTGTGTGTGTGTGAGCGTGTGTGTGAGAGTGTGTGTGAGTGTGTGTGTGTGAGCGTGTGTGTGAGAGTGTGTGTGAGCGTGTGTGTGAGAGTGTGTGTGAGTGTGTGTGTGTGAGCGTGTGTGTGAGAGTGTTTTCCAGTACTACTACCTCTGTGTCTTTCTCCATTTACACTGCAATGACATCGATCTACATCAAGCTCAATCGGACATATGTAACTAAATGATTTAGTCCATTTCAAATCCTGCCAATCAATTCTTTCCCAAACATTCTCACAATCAACCTCTTCTCGCTCAAAGCTGCAGAGGAGGATTATCTGTAATGGAAAATAGGTGTGTAGTAGAGTTATTAAATACTCACCGGCCAGTTTACAAGGTTGCATGACATAAGTATTTGATCACCTACCAACCAGTAAGAATTCCGGCTCTCACAGACCTGTTAGTTTTTCTTTAAGAAGCCCTCCTGTTCTCCACTCATTACCTGTATTAACTGCACCTGTTTGAACTTGTTACCTGTATAAAAGACATCTGTCCACACACTCAATCAAACAGACTCCAACCTCTCCACAATGGCCAAGACCAGAGAGCTGTGTAAGGACATCAGGGATACAATTGTAGACCTGCACAAGGCTGGGATGGGCTACAGGACAATAGGCAAGCAGCTTGGTGAGAAGGCAACAACTGTTGGCACAATTATTAGAAAATGGAAGAAGTTCAAGATGACGGTCAATCACCCTCGGTCTGGGGCTCCATGCAAGATCTCACCTCGTGGGGCATCAATGATCATGAGGAAGGTGAGGGATCAGCCCAGAACTACACGGCAGGACCTGGTCAATGACCTGAAGAGAGCTGGGACCACAGTCTCAAAGAAAACCATTAGTAACACACTACGCCGTCATGGATTAAAATCCTGCAGCGCACGCAAGGTCCCCCTGCTCAAGCCAGCGCATGTCCAGGCCCGTCTGAAGTTTGCCAATGACCATCTGGATGATCCAGAGGAGGAATGGGAGAAGGTCATGTGGTCTGATGAGACAAAAATAGAGCTTTTTGGTCTAAACTCCACTCGCCGTGTTTGGAGGAAGAAGAAGGATGAGTACAACCCCAAGAACACCATCCCAACCGTGAAGCATGGAGGTGGAAACATCATTCTTTGGGGATGCTTTTCTGCAAAGGGGACGACTGCACCGTATTGAGGGGATGATGGATGGGGCCATGTATCGCAAGATCTTGGCCAACAACCTCCTTCCCTCAGTAAGAGCATTGAAGATGGGTCGTGGCTGGGTCTTCCAGCATGACAACGACCCGAAACACACAGCCAGGGCAACTAAGGAGTGTCTCCGTAAGAAGCATCTCAAGGTCCTGGAGTGGCCTAGCCAGTCTCCAGACCTGAACCCAATAGAAAATCTTTGGAGGGAGCTGAAAGTCCGTATTGCCCAGCAACAGCCCCGAAACCTGAAGGATCTGGAGAAGGTCTGTATGGAGGACTGGGCCAAAATCCCTGCTGCAGTGTGTGCAAACCTGGTCAAGAACTACAGGAAACGTATGATCTCTGTAATTGCAAACAAAGGTTTCTGTACCAAATATGAAGTTCTGCTTTTCTGATGTATCAAATACTTATGTCATGCAATAAAATGCAAATTAATTACTTAAAAATCATACAAATGTGATTTTCTGGATTTTTGTTTTAGATTCCGTCTCTCACAGTTGAAGTGTACCTATGATAAAAAATTACAGACCTGTACATGCTTTGCAAGTAGGAAAACCTGCAAAATCGGCAGTGTATCAAATACTGGTAAGGTGTATTTTTATCCGTTTTTTTATCTAATTTTACTGCTGGAATGAGTTACCTGATGTGGAATAGAGTTCCATGTAGTCATGGCTCTATGTAGTACTGTGCACCTCCCATAGTCTGTTCTGGACTTGGGGACTGTGAAGAGACCTCTGGTGGCATGTCTTGTAGGGTATGGATGGGTGTCTGAGCTGTGTGCTAGTAGTTTAAACAGACCTCTGGTGGCATGTCTTGTGGGGTATGGATGGGTGTCTGAGCTGTGTGCCAGTAGTTTAAACAGACCTCTGGTGGCATGTCTTGTAGGGTATGGATGGGTGTCTGAGCTGTGTGCCAGTAGTTTAAACAGACAGCTTGGTGCATTCAACATGTCAATACTTCTCACAAAAACAAGTAGTGATGAAGTCAATATCTCCTCCACTTTCAGCAAGGAGAGATTGACATGCATATTATTAATGCTAGCACTCCGTGTACATCTACGGATCAGCCGTGCTGCCCTGTTCTGAGCCAATTGTAATTTTCCTAAGTACCTCTTTGTGGCACCTGACCACACAACTGAACAGTAGTCCAGGTGCGACAAAACTAGGGTCTGTAGGACCTGCCTTGTTGATAGTGCTGTTAAGAAATATTCACTTCACGCTGCGCCTTGGTCCTCCTCTCTTCCACATTACGACGATCGTGACATAGCTACTGTTGTATGTTTTAACCATGACAGTTTACAATCTAGTGTCACTCCAAGCAGTTTAGTCACCTCAACTTGCTCAATTTCCACATTATTAATTACAACATTTAGATGAGGTTTAGGGTTTAATGAATGATTTGTCCCAAATACAATGTTTTTAGTTTTTGAAATATTTAATACAAATTTATTCCTTGACACCAATTCTGAAACTAACTGCAGCTCTTTGTTAAGTGTTGCAGTCACTTCAGTCGCTGTAGTAGCTGACGTGTATAGTGTTGAGTAATCTGTATACATATACACACTGGCTTCACTCAAAGCCAGCGGCATGTCGTTAGTAAATATTGAAAAAAGTAAGGGGCCTAGACAGCTGCCCTGGGGAATTCCTGATTCTACCTGGATTATGTTGGACAGGCTTCCTTTATAGAACAACCTCTGTGTTCTGTTACGGGTAACTCTTTATCCACAATATAGCAGAGGGTGTAAAGCCATAACACATACGTTTTTTGAGCAGCAGACTATGATCGATAATGTCAAAAGCCGCACTGAAGTCTAACAAAACAGCCCCCAGAATCTTTTTAGCATACATTTATCTCATCCAAGCATCAGTCATTTGTGTAAGTGCTGTGCTTGTTGAATGTCCTTACCTACGAGTGTGCTCAAAGTCTGTTGTCAATTTGTTTACTGTAAAATAGCATTGTGTCTGGTCAAACACAATTTTTTCCAAAAGTTTACTAAGGGTTGGTAACAGACTGATTGGTTGGCTATTTGAGCCAGTAAAGGGGGCTATATTATTCTTGGGTGGGGGAATGACTTTTGCTTCCCTCCAGGCCTGAGGGCACATACTTTCTAGTAGGCTTAAATTGAAGATATGGAAAATAGGAGTGGCAACATTATCCTCTATTATCCATCGAAGTTTTCAGACCCAGGTGGCTTGACATTCTTGATCGACAACAACAACAAAAATTACCTCTTCCACACTCACTTTACGGAATTCTAAATTACAGTGCTTGTCTTTCATAATTTGGTCAGATATAGTTGAATGTGTAGTGTCTATCACGTTTTAGGGAAGACCCAGAAGCAGACAATGTCGAAGTAACAAAAGTTTATTACTAGAACAGGGGTCAGGCAAAACGACAGGTCAAGGGCAGGCAGAGGTCAGTAATCCAGATCAGAAACAGGAGACAAAGGGTTGTGAGAAATGGTTTGATTCTAGACACATGAAAAGTGGGATGTATACGGAGGGTACGGGGCAACAGAAGATGAACAGTAGAGTGGCTAATGACCTTGGAGATGGGGGCTGATAAACCGGGGGGAAAGTTTGCAGGACTCCACCCGGAGGTGCAGATCCCAGGTGGAAAGCCATACCTTCTGCCCGAGACGATACCGGGGAGCCGGGGTCCAGTGGCGGTCCTCTTGTCGTCGATACCTGGAGGTGGTCTTGAGAAGGGCTGACCGGGCTCTCTTCCAGGTACGACGACAGCTGCAGACGAACATCTGGGCCGAAGGTATGCCGACCTCTTTCTCTTGCTCAGGGAAGGGCGGGGGCTGATAACCCAGGGAACACTCAAAGGGCGAGAGATCCGTGGCAGAGCAAGGAAGGGTGTTGTGGGCATATTCGACCCACCTGGCTCCAGGCGGTTGGGTTGGCGGAGACCAGGCAGCGAAGAGTTGTCTCCAGGTCTTGGTTGGCTCGCTCTGACTGCCCATTGGACTGGGGGTGAAACCAGGAAGACAGGCTGGCTGACGACCCAATGAGTGTGCAGAACGCCTTCCAGAACCGGGACAAGAACTGAGGACCCCGGACGGAGACCAAGTCCACTGGTAGTCCATGGATCTGGACGTGCTGCACAATGAGCTGGGCCGTCTCTAGGCAGAGGGTAGCTTGGGGAGAGGAAGGAAGTGGGCGGCTTTGGAAAACTGGTCCACTACTGTCAGGATGGCGATGTTGCCATCAGACGGGGGGAGACCCGTGACAATGTCCAGGGATATGTGAGACCAGGGACGATGAGGGACAGGCAGAGGTTGAAGGAGACCAGCCGGAGCTTGCTGAGGAGTCTTGTTCTGCTCACAGATCGTGCATGCGACGACGAATAGGGAGACATCACGCACCATGGTAGGCCACCAAAAGAGTTGTCGCAGAAAGGCCAGGGTCCGACCGGAGCCCGGGTGGCAGGCAAGCCTGGAGGAGTGGGCCCACTCCATGACCGAGGAGCGGACCGTGTCAGGAACAAACAACCGGTTATCTGGGCCCCAGGATTCCCTATTCCCCAGCTGAGTGCCGTCGCCAGGCGCGAGGTGGGAAGGATGGTCTCGGGTTCCGGGGTTGTAGCATGACAGCGCATCTGGCTTGACGTTCTTGGATCCCGGTCGGTATGAGAGGGATTTGAACCGGGTAAAAAGCAATCCCACCTAGCTTGACTGGAAATGAGACGCTTGGCGGTGCGGAGATATTCCAGGTTCTTGTAGTTGGTCCACACAATCTTCACCGCGAGACGCTTACGATTCCCCACATCGTAGTTCCTCTCCATGGCGTTGAGGCATTGGGAGAAGAAGGCGCAGGGATGTAACTTGAGGTCCAGGTCAGAACGCTGGGACAGGACAGCCCCCACTCCGACATCCGAAGCATAGGCCTCCACCACGAACTGGCGGGACGGGTCAGGATGAACCAAGATGGGAGCTGTGGTGAAACGGTTTTTGAGATCCCGGAACGCCCGGTCAGCAGCTGGGGACCATGTGAATGGAACCTTGGGAGAGGTGAGTGCAGGGTGCTGTAACCCCATAAAAAGCTGTGATAAAAGTTGGCGAAGCCCAGGAAGCGTTGCAGCTGCACCCTGGACGTAGGCTAGGGCCAATCCACCACTGCTCTCACCTTACCGGGATCCATCTGTACACTCCCTGCAGCGATGATGTAACCCAGGAAGGGGATGGTGGAGTGATGGAATTCGCACTTCTCTGCTTTCACAAAAAGCTGGTTCTCCAGAAGGCATTGGAGAACCTGTCGGACGTGGAGCACGTGTTCTTGGGCGGAGCGGGAGAAGACGAGGATTTCGTCGAGGTAGACGAAGATGAACCGGTTCAACATGTCACGGAGAACATCACCAGAGCCTGGAACACAGCTGAGGCTTTGGTAAGGCCAAATGGCATGACCAGATATTCGTAGTGACCGCTGGCCATGTTGAAGGCAGTCTTCCACTCATCCCCTTCCCATATCCGCACCAGGTGGCAGGCATTCCGTAGGTCCAGTTTGGAAAACACGGTGGTCCCCTGGAGCGGCTCGAAGGCCGTGGAGATGAGTGGTAGCGGGTAGCGGTTCTTCACCGTGATGTCATTGAGGACCCGGTAGTTGATGCATCGTTTTGTCCTTCTTCTCCACGAAGAAGAACCTTGCGCCGGTGGGGGAGGCAGAAGGATGGATGAACCCTGCAACTAGGGAGTCCTCAATGTAGGTCTCCATAGCCTTGGTCTCTGGACCTGACAGAGAGTACAGTCATTCCCGGGTCGGAGTGGTGCCTGGGAGAAGGGTCGGTGCAGCGGTCCTTACTGAAACCTACCGGAGGTCCTGATATTCCGCGGGAATGGCAGAGAGGTCCAGGGCAACTTCCGAGCCCCCAGGAAGACGTCCTGAGGCAGGCTGCGCTGACTTCGAGCAATGAGCATGACAGAACAGGCTCCAGCTCATGATGGCACCAGCAGGCCAGTCAATAAAGGGGATTGTGACGCTGAAGCCAAGAGAATCCCAATAACACAGGAACCTGAGGAGACTTAATGAGCATAAATTGAATCGTCTCGCTGTGGGTCCTTGACACAAGTACGTTGATGGGGATGGTATTGTGGGTGAACCGGCCTATAGAGCGCCCGTCCAGCGCTCTAACGTCAATGGGAATGGAGAGGGTCTGAGTGGGGATGTCCAGCTTGTTGGAAAGGTGGCATCCTATGACGGTGCCAGATTGAAAGGCACTGAGCTCTTCAGTAATGTCAATGGTTGTCTAATAAGATTGTATGGCTGTGTGCTCTATATTATACACCTGTCAGTAGCGGGTATGGCTGAAATAGCCGAATTCACTCATTTGAAGGGGCAACATATAGTGACAGAAGAGAAGCTGTACATAAGCTGTATATAATTGACTAACAAATAGCCTACCAACAGGTTGGAAATTATCGGCAGAAACAGGGTCTCATATTTTCACTTATAGTCGGACGTTGCGGATGAGATAGCTGGTGCGAGTGAACAAACCGACGACGTCACTAGTCCACTGTGTTCAGAAGGCCCCCTACTGGGCTGCAGGTGATCTCTACTACAGACTTTTATTTCCTGTTTTTTCACCTGGTGATCAGGCTTCAGTCCAGCACACTACCACACATTATTACACTGTTGTCTGTAAACAGACACGTGTTGCTATAGTCATCATTAGAAGCCATTCATATCCAATTAGTGTGGTTGTAAAAAAAATGCTTTAAACCACAATGACCCCTAGCTACTATCCTATCATCTCCTTTACTAGCTCCGTCTCTCAGCTCTGTTGGACAATAGTGCTTTGGTCTGTGAACGCCTGTTCTGTCCCAGGTGACAAGGTGGGTTGTGTGTTGAGATCAACGGGCCATTAGCAGCTAGATAAAAGCCTATTCACAGATCTGTCTGCACTGCCCACAGTCCTGGTTCCCTCCGGGACCTGTCTGTCTGTCTCAGAGGAGCTACTTCACCTGAGTGTGATTATTATCTCACACAGAGAACCTCCCCGGGTGTCCTGTGTCAAAACATAGTCTGGCAGTTATGTGGATCCTATATTCAATCTATGACAACTGAGGATGAAAAAAAGAGCTTTAATAAAATAAATACAATTGATTGAGACATTTGATTGGCTTTCGGTTGCTGGGGCAACGCTCTAACCACTAGAATACCTGGAACAGATGACATCATGGCTACTCTGTAAGCCACTGGAAATGGGGGGGGGGGAAAGGTCTTATCTCAAGGAACTTTATTTGTCCGTTTGTTACAATGGAAATTGTTTTCTTCTACTGTCAACTCCACTAAAAACACTTAAACACACACACTTGAGATGAAGCAGCAAATTATACTGAACAAAAATATAAACGCAACATGTAAACTGTTTCATGACCTGAAATAAAAGATCCCAGAAATGTTTCATATGCACAAAAAGCTTATTCCCTCTAAAATGTTTGTTTACAAATTTGTTAACATCTCTGTTAGTGAGCATTTTTATTTTGCCAACATAATCCAGCCACCTGACAGGTGTGGCATATCAAGAACCTGATTAAACAGCATGGTCATTACACAGGTGCACCTTGTGCTGGGGGACAATAAAAGGCCACTCTAAAATGTGGCGTTTTGTCACACAACACAATGCCACAGATGTTTTGAGGGAGCATGCAATTGGCATACTGACTGCAGAGCTGTTGCAAGAGAATGTTATGTTAATTTCTTTACCATAAGCCGCCTCCAACGTTTTAGAGAATTTGGCAGTATGTCCAACCGGCCTCACAACTGCAGACCGACGTGTTACCACGCCAGCCCAGGACCTCCACATCCAGCTTCTTCACCTGTGGTATTGTCTGAGACCAGCCACCCGGACAGCCGATGAAACTGTGGGTTTGCACAACCAAAGAATTTCTACACAAACTGTCAGAATCCGTCTCAGGGAAGCTCATCTGTGTGCTCGTCGTCCTCACCAGGGTCTTCACCTGACTGCAGTTCAGCATCATAACCGACTTCAGTGGGAAAATGCTCACCTTCGACGGCCACTGGCACGCTGGAGAAGTGTACTCTTCACGAATGAATCCCGGTTTCCACTGTACCGGGCAGATGGTGAACAACGTGTATGGTGTCGTGTAGGTGAGCGGTTTGCTGATGTCAACGTTGTGAACAGAGTGCCCCATGGTGGCGATGGGGTTATGGTATGGGCAGACATAAGCTACGGACAAAGAACACAATTGCATTTTATCGATGGCAATTTGAATGCTGAGATACCGTGATGAGATCCTGAGGTCCATTATCATGCCAATCATTCGCTGCCATCACCTCATGTTTCAGCATGATAATGCACGGCTCCATGTCTCAAGGATCTGTACACAATTCCTGGAAGCTGAATATGTCCCAGTTCTTCCATGGCCTGCATACTCACCAGACATGTCACCCGTTGAGCATGTTTGGGATGCTCTGGATTGACGTGTACGCCAGTGTTTTCCAGTTCCCTCCAATATCCAGCAACTTCACACAGCCATTGAAGAGGAGTTGGACAACATTCCACAGGCCACAATCAACAGCCTGATCAACTCTATGCAAAGGAGATAGAGGTGTCAGGCTGCATGAGGCAAATGGTGGTCACACCAGATACTGACTGGTTTTCTGATCCACACCCCTACCTGTTTTAAAATGTATCTGTGACCAACAGATGCATATCTGTATTCCCAGTCAAGTGAAATCCATAGATTAGGACCTCATGAATTTATTTCAATTGACTGATTTCCTAATATGAACTGTAACTCAGTAAAATCTTAGAAATGGTTGCATGTTGTGTTTTTATATTTTTGTTCAGTATATAAAACTTGATCATAAGTGTAAATCTGTCTGTCTGAGCAGAGCTACAGTATGATGCTGAGGGCTGATCATTACACACACACAGATATTATTTCACTGGTGGGTAGAAATCATGTCATGTGCTCTGGTAGGTGGTTTGAAACGTGCTCTATCGTATATCCCGTACATGTGGGAACAGGAAGGGGGTGGTGTGTGTGTGTGACGTGTGTGTGTGTGTGTTTCAAATCAAATGTTACTGGTCACATACAACATATTTAGCAGATGTTATTGTGTGTGTAGTGAAATGCTTGTGTTCCTAGCACCAACAATGCATTAATATCTAACAATTCACAACAATACACACAAAATCTAAAAAGTAAAATAATGGAATTAAGAAATATATAAACATTAAATATATCGGAGTGGCATTGACTAAAATACTGTAGAATACAGTACTTGTGAGATGAGTAAAGCAGTATGTAAACATTATTAAAGTGATTAGTGTTCCATTATTAAAGTAGCCAGGGATTTCATGTCTATGTATATAGAGCAGCAGCCTCTAAGGTGCAGGGTGGAGTAACCGGGTGGAAGCCGGCTAGTGGTGGCTATTTAACAGTCTGGTGGCGTTGAGATAGACGATATTTACCTGTACTCGCCTTCTGGATGACAGCAGGGGGAACAGGTCGTGGCTCGGGTGGTTGTTGTCCTTGATGATCTTTTTGGACTTCCTGTGACATCGGGTGGTGTAGGTGTCCTGGTGCGTTGGGCAGACCACACCACCCTCTGAAGATCCCTGCGGTTGTGGGTGGTGCATTTGCCGTACCAGGCGGTGATACAGCCCGACAGGATGCTCTTAATTGTGCATCTGTAAAAGTTTGAGGGTCTTAGGGGCCAAACCAAATTTCTTCAGCCTCCTGAGGTTGAAGAGGCGCTGTTGAGCCTTCTTCACCACACTGTCTGTGTGCGTGGACCATTTCAGATTGTCAGTGACGTGTACGCAGAGGAACTTGAAGCTTTCCACCTTCTCCACTGCGGTCCCGTTGTTGTGGATAGGGGCGTGCTCCCTCTGCATGCGTGTGTGTGTTGAAAATTCACCGAGCCTCCAAAAACATGACCCACATCAACCAGTTTCATATCGAGTGGCTTATCTTGTATATCTATCTTGTATATCTATCTGTCTCAGAGGAAATGTATTTGTAAGTGTGCTCCTCTAAATCCATAGAGCTATTTCTGGCTCAATGTAATGTAACACCAAGAATGAATGTCACAACCCAATAACAAACATACAGTACATTCATGGAACTGTTGGCTCCAACATCAATTGTGCATTTCATACGAGTCCTGCTAAATAGTACACTGATCAGAATGGCCAGGCACAGATACACCTGTATGTAGCCTGCTGTAGCTACCTCATTACAGTAACAACACTGATCAGAATGGCCAGACACAGATACAGCAGTATGTAGCCTGCTGTAGCTACCTCATTACAGTAACAACACTGATCAGAATGGCCAGACACAGATACAGCTGTGTGTAGCCTGCTGTAGCTACCTCATTACAGTAACAACACTGATCAGAATGGCCAGACAGAGATAAAGCAGTATGTAGCCTGATGTAGCTACCTCATTACAGTAACAACACTGATCAGAATGGCCAGACACAGATACAGCTGTATGTAGCCTGCTGTAGCTACCTCATTACAGTAACAACACTGTTCAGAATGGCCAGACACAGATACAGCTGTGTGTAGCCTGCTGTAGCTACCTCATTACAGTAACAACACTGATCAGAATGGCCAGACACAGATACAGCTGTATGTAGCCTGCTGTAGCTACCTCATTACAGTAACAACACTGATCAGAATGGCCAGACACAGATACAGCTGTATGTAGCCTGCTGTAGCTACCTCATTACAGTAACAACACTGATCAGAATGGCCAGACACAGATACAGCTGTGTGTAGCCTGCTGTAGCTACCTCATTACAGTAACAACACTGATCAGAATGGCCAGACACAGATACAGCAGTATGTAGCCTGCTGTAGCTACCTCATTACAGTAACAACACTGATCAGAATGGCCAGACACAGATACAGCTGTATGTAGCCTGCTGTAGCTACCTCATTACAGTAACAACACTGATCAGAATGGCCAGACACAGATACAGCTGTATGTAGCCTGCTGTAGCTACCTCATTACAGTAACAACACTGATCAGAATGGCCAGACACAGATACAGCTGTGTGTAGCCTGCTGTAGCTACCTCATTACAGTAACAACACTGATCAGAATGGCCAGACACAGATACAGCTGTATGTAGCCTGCTGTAGCTACCTCAATACAGTAACAACACTGATCAGAATGGCCAGACACAGATACAGCTGTGTGTAGCCTGCTCTAGCTACCTCATTACAGTAACAACACTGATCAGAATGGCCAGACACAGATACAGCAGTGTGTAGCCTGCTGTAGCTACCTCATTACAGTAACAACACTCATCAGAATGGCCAGACACAGATACAGCTGTGTGTAGCCTGCTGTAGCTACCTCATTACAGTAACAACACTCATCAGAATGGCCAGACACAGATACAGCTGTATGTAGCCTGCTGTAGCTACCTCATTACAATAACAACACTGATCAGAATGGCCAGACACAGATACAGCAGTGTGTAGCCTGCTGTAGCTACCTCATTACAGTAACAACACTCATCAGAATGGCCAGACACAGATACAGCTGTGTGTAGCCTGCTGTAGCTACCTCATTACAGTAACAACACTCATCAGAATGGCCAGACACAGATACAGCTGTATGTAGCCTGCTGTAGCTACCTCATTACAGTAACAACACTGATCAGAATGGCCAGACAGAGATACAGCTGTATGTAGCCTGCTGTAGCTACCTCATTACAGTAACAACACTGATCAGAATGGCCAGACACAGATACAGCTGTGTGTAGCCTGCTGTAGCTACCTCATTACAGTAACAACACTGATCAGAATGGCCAGACAGAGATACAGCTGTATGTAGCCTGCTGTAGCTACCTCATTACAGTAACAACACTGATCAGAATGGCCAGACACAGATACAGCTGTGTGTAGCCTGCTGTAGCTACCTCATTACAGTAACAACACTGATCAGAATGGCCAGACACAGATACAGCAGTATGTAGCCTGCTGTAGCTACCTCATTACAGTAACAACACTGATCAGAATGGCCAGACACAGATACAGCAGTATGTAGCCTGCTGTAGCTACCTCATTACAGTAACAACACTGATCAGAATGGCCAGACACAGATACAGCAGTGTGTAGCCTGCTGTAGCTACCTCATTACAGTAACAACACTCATCAGAATGGCCAGACACAGATACAGCTGTGTGTAGCCTGCTGTAGCTACCTCATTACAGTAACAACACTCATCAGAATGGCCAGACACAGATACAGCTGTATGTAGCCTGCTGTAGCTACCTCATTACAATAACAACACTGATCAGAATGGCCAGACACAGATACAGCAGTGTGTAGCCTGCTGTAGCTACCTCATTACAGTAACAACACTCATCAGAATGGCCAGACACAGATACAGCTGTGTGTAGCCTGCTGTAGCTACCTCATTACAGTAACAACACTCATCAGAATGGCCAGACACAGATACAGCTGTATGTAGCCTGCTGTAGCTACCTCATTACAGTAACAACACTGATCAGAATGGCCAGACAGAGATACAGCTGTATGTAGCCTGCTGTAGCTACCTCATTACAGTAACAACACTGATCAGAATGGCCAGACACAGATACAGCTGTGTGTAGCCTGCTGTAGCTACCTCATTACAGTAACAACACTGATCAGAATGGCCAGACAGAGATACAGCTGTATGTAGCCTGCTGTAGCTACCTCATTACAGTAACAACACTGATCAGAATGGCCAGACACAGATACAGCTGTGTGTAGCCTGCTGTAGCTACCTCATTACAGTAACAACACTGATCAGAATGGCCAGACACAGATACAGCAGTATGTAGCCTGCTGTAGCTACCTCATTACAGTAACAACACTGATCAGAATGGCCAGACACAGATACAGCAGTATGTAGCCTGCTGTAGCTACCTCATTACAGTAACAACACTCATCAGAATGGCCAGACACAGATACAGCTGTATGTAGCCTGCTGTAGCTACCTCATTACAGTAACAACACTGATCAGAATGGCCAGACAGAGATACAGCTGTATGTAGCCTGCTGTAGCTACCTCATTACAGTAACAACACTGATCAGAATGGCCAGACACAGATACAGCTGTGTGTAGCCTGCTGTAGCTACCTCATTACAGTAACAACACTGATCAGAATGGCCAGACAGAGATACAGCTGTATGTAGCCTGCTGTAGCTACCTCATTACAGTAACAACACTGATCAGAATGGCCAGACACAGATACAGCTGTGTGTAGCCTGCTGTAGCTACCTCATTACAGTAACAACACTGATCAGAATGGCCAGACACAGATACAGCAGTATGTAGCCTGCTGTAGCTACCTCATTACAGTAACAACACTGATCAGAATGGCCAGACACAGATACAGCTGTGTGTAGCCTGCTGTAGCTACCTCATTACAGTAACAACACTGATCAGAATGGCCAGACACAGATACAGCTGTATGTAGCCTGCTGTAGCTACCTCATTACAGTAACAACACTGATCAGAATGGCCAGACACAGATACAGCTGTGTGTAGCCTGCTGTAGCTACCTCATTACAGTAACAACACTGATCAGAATGGCCAGACACAGATACAGCAGTATGTAGCCTGCTGTAGCTACCTCATTACAGTAACAACACTGATCAGAATGGCCAGACACAGATACAGCTGTGTGTAGCCTGCTGTAGCTACCTCATTACAGTAACAACACTGATCAGAATGGCCAGACAGAGATAAAGCAGTATGTAGCCTGATGTAGCTACCTCATTACAGTAACAACACTGATCAGAATGGCCAGACACAGATACAGCTGTATGTAGCCTGCTGTAGCTACCTCATTACAGTAACAACACTGTTCAGAATGGCCAGACACAGATACAGCTGTGTGTAGCCTGCTGTAGCTACCTCATTACAGTAACAACACTGATCAGAATGGCCAGACACAGATACAGCTGTGTGTAGCCTGCTGTAGCTACCTCATTACAGTAACAACACTGTTCAGAATGGCCAGACACAGATACAGCTGTATGTAGCCTGCTGTAGCTACCTCATTACAGTAACAACACTGATCAGAATGGCCAGACACAGATACAGCTGTATGTAGCCTGCTGTAGCTACCTCATTACAGTAACAACACTGATCAGAATGGCCAGACACAGATACAGCAGTATGTAGCCTGCTGTAGCTACCTCATTACAGTAACAACACTGATCAGAATGGCCAGACACAGATACAGCAGTGTGTAGCCTGCTGTAGCTACCTCATTACAGTAACAACACTCATCAGAATGGCCAGACACAGATACAGCTGTATGTAGCCTGCTGTAGCTACCTCATTACAATAACAACACTGATCAGAATGGCCAGACACAGATACAGCAGTGTGTAGCCTGCTGTAGCTACCTCATTACAGTAACAACACTCATCAGAATGGCCAGACACAGATACAGCTGTATGTAGCCTGCTGTAGCTACCTCATTACAGTAACAACACTGATCAGAATGGCCAGACACAGATACAGCTGTGTGTAGCCTGCTGTAGCTACCTCATTACAGTAACAACACTGATCAGAATGGCCAGACACAGATACAGCAGTATGTAGCCTGCTGTAGCTACCTCATTACAGTAACAACACTGATCAGAATGGCCAGACACAGATACAGCTGTGTGTAGCCTGCTGTAGCTACCTCATTACAGTAACAACACTGATCAGAATGGCCAGACACAGATACAGCTGTATGTAGCCTGCTGTAGCTACCTCATTACAGTAACAACACTGATCAGAATGGCCAGACACAGATACAGCTGTGTGTAGCCTGCTGTAGCTACCTCATTACAGTAACAACACTGATCAGAATGGCCAGACACAGATACAGCAGTATGTAGCCTGCTGTAGCTACCTCATTACAGTAACAACACTGATCAGAATGGCCAGACACAGATACAGCTGTGTGTAGCCTGCTGTAGCTACCTCATTACAGTAACAACACTGATCAGAATGGCCAGACAGAGATAAAGCAGTATGTAGCCTGATGTAGCTACCTCATTACAGTAACAACACTGATCAGAATGGCCAGACACAGATACAGCTGTATGTAGCCTGCTGTAGCTACCTCATTACAGTAACAACACTGTTCAGAATGGCCAGACACAGATACAGCTGTGTGTAGCCTGCTGTAGCTACCTCATTACAGTAACAACACTGATCAGAATGGCCAGACACAGATACAGCTGTGTGTAGCCTGCTGTAGCTACCTCATTACAGTAACAACACTGTTCAGAATGGCCAGACACAGATACAGCTGTATGTAGCCTGCTGTAGCTACCTCATTACAGTAACAACACTGATCAGAATGGCCAGACACAGATACAGCTGTATGTAGCCTGCTGTAGCTACCTCATTACAGTAACAACACTGATCAGAATGGCCAGACACAGATACAGCTGTGTGTAGCCTGCTGTAGCTACCTCATTACAGTAACAACACTGATCAGAATGGCCAGACACAGATACAGCAGTATGTAGCCTGCTGTAGCTACCTCATTACAGTAACAACACTGATCAGAATGGCCAGACACAGATACAGCTGTATGTAGCCTGCTGTAGCTACCTCATTACAGTAACAACACTGATCAGAATGGCCAGACACAGATACAGCTGTGTGTAGCCTGCTGTAGCTACCTCATTACAGTAACAACACTGATCAGAATGGCCAGACACAGATACAGCTGTATGTAGCCTGCTGTAGCTACCTCACTACAGTAACAACACTGATCAGAATGGCCAGACACAGATACAGCTGTGTGTAGCCTGCTCTAGCTACCTCATTACAGTAACAACACTGTTCAGAATGGCCAGACACAGATACAGCAGTGTGTAGCCTGCTGTAGCTACCTCATTACAGTAACAACACTGATCAGAATGGCCAGACACAGATACAGCTGTATGTAGCCTGCTGTAGCTACCTCATTACAGTAACAACACTGATCAGAATGGCCAGACAGAGATACAGCTGTATGTAGCCTGCTGTAGCTACCTCATTACAGTAACAACACTGATCAGAATGGCCAGACACAGATACAGCTGTGTGTAGCCTGCTGTAGCTACCTCATTACAGTAACAACACTGATCAGAATGGCCAGACAGAGATACAGCTGTATGTAGCCTGCTGTAGCTACCTCATTACAGTAACAACACTGATCAGAATGGCCAGACACAGATACAGCTGTGTGTAGCCTGCTGTAGCTACCTCATTACAGTAACAACACTGATCAGAATGGCCAGACACAGATACAGCAGTATGTAGCCTGCTGTAGCTACCTCATTACAGTAACAACACTGATCAGAATGGCCAGACACAGATACAGCAGTATGTAGCCTGCTGTAGCTACCTCATTACAGTAACAACACTCATCAGAATGGCCAGACACAGATACAGCTGTATGTAGCCTGCTGTAGCTACCTCATTACAGTAACAACACTGATCAGAATGGCCAGACAGAGATACAGCTGTATGTAGCCTGCTGTAGCTACCTCATTACAGTAACAACACTGATCAGAATGGCCAGACACAGATACAGCTGTGTGTAGCCTGCTGTAGCTACCTCATTACAGTAACAACACTGATCAGAATGGCCAGACACAGATACAGCAGTATGTAGCCTGCTGTAGCTACCTCATTACAGTAACAACACTGATCAGAATGGCCAGACACAGATACAGCTGTGTGTAGCCTGCTGTAGCTACCTCATTACAGTAACAACACTGATCAGAATGGCCAGACACAGATACAGCTGTATGTAGCCTGCTGTAGCTACCTCATTACAGTAACAACACTGATCAGAATGGCCAGACACAGATACAGCTGTGTGTAGCCTGCTGTAGCTACCTCATTACAGTAACAACACTGATCAGAATGGCCAGACACAGATACAGCAGTATGTAGCCTGCTGTAGCTACCTCATTACAGTAACAACACTGATCAGAATGGCCAGACACAGATACAGCTGTGTGTAGCCTGCTGTAGCTACCTCATTACAGTAACAACACTGATCAGAATGGCCAGACAGAGATAAAGCAGTATGTAGCCTGATGTAGCTACCTCATTACAGTAACAACACTGATCAGAATGGCCAGACACAGATACAGCTGTATGTAGCCTGCTGTAGCTACCTCATTACAGTAACAACACTGTTCAGAATGGCCAGACACAGATACAGCTGTGTGTAGCCTGCTGTAGCTACCTCATTACAGTAACAACACTGATCAGAATGGCCAGACACAGATACAGCTGTGTGTAGCCTGCTGTAGCTACCTCATTACAGTAACAACACTGTTCAGAATGGCCAGACACAGATACAGCTGTATGTAGCCTGCTGTAGCTACCTCATTACAGTAACAACACTGATCAGAATGGCCAGACACAGATACAGCTGTATGTAGCCTGCTGTAGCTACCTCATTACAGTAACAACACTGATCAGAATGGCCAGACACAGATACAGCAGTATGTAGCCTGCTGTAGCTACCTCATTACAGTAACAACACTGATCAGAATGGCCAGACACAGATACAGCAGTGTGTAGCCTGCTGTAGCTACCTCATTACAGTAACAACACTCATCAGAATGGCCAGACACAGATACAGCTGTATGTAGCCTGCTGTAGCTACCTCATTACAATAACAACACTGATCAGAATGGCCAGACACAGATACAGCAGTGTGTAGCCTGCTGTAGCTACCTCATTACAGTAACAACACTCATCAGAATGGCCAGACACAGATACAGCTGTATGTAGCCTGCTGTAGCTACCTGATTACAGTAACAACACTGATCAGAATGGCCAGACACAGATACAGCTGTGTGTAGCCTGCTGTAGCTACCTCATTACAGTAACAACACTGATCAGAATGGCCAGACACAGATACAGCAGTATGTAGCCTGCTGTAGCTACCTCATTACAGTAACAACACTGATCAGAATGGCCAGACACAGATACAGCTGTGTGTAGCCTGCTGTAGCTACCTCATTACAGTAACAACACTGATCAGAATGGCCAGACACAGATACAGCTGTATGTAGCCTGCTGTAGCTACCTCATTACAGTAACAACACTGATCAGAATGGCCAGACACAGATACAGCTGTGTGTAGCCTGCTGTAGCTACCTCATTACAGTAACAACACTGATCAGAATGGCCAGACACAGATACAGCTGTGTGTAGCCTGCTGTAGCTACCTCATTACAGTAACAACACTGATCAGAATGGCCAGACAGAGATAAAGCAGTATGTAGCCTGATGTAGCTACCTCATTACAGTAACAACACTGATCAGAATGGCCAGACACAGATACAGCTGTATGTAGCCTGCTGTAGCTACCTCATTACAGTAACAACACTGTTCAGAATGGCCAGACACAGATACAGCTGTGTGTAGCCTGCTGTAGCTACCTCATTACAGTAACAACACTGATCAGAATGGCCAGACACAGATACAGCTGTGTGTAGCCTGCTGTAGCTACCTCATTACAGTAACAACACTGTTCAGAATGGCCAGACACAGATACAGCTGTATGTAGCCTGCTGTAGCTACCTCATTACAGTAACAACACTGATCAGAATGGCCAGACACAGATACAGCTGTATGTAGCCTGCTGTAGCTACCTCATTACAGTAACAACACTGATCAGAATGGCCAGACACAGATACAGCTGTGTGTAGCCTGCTGTAGCTACCTCATTACAGTAACAACACTGATCAGAATGGCCAGACACAGATACAGCAGTATGTAGCCTGCTGTAGCTACCTCATTACAGTAACAACACTGATCAGAATGGCCAGACACAGATACAGCTGTATGTAGCCTGCTGTAGCTACCTCATTACAGTAACAACACTGATCAGAATGGCCAGACACAGATACAGCTGTGTGTAGCCTGCTGTAGCTACCTCATTACAGTAACAACACTGATCAGAATGGCCAGACACAGATACAGCTGTATGTAGCCTGCTGTAGCTACCTCAATACAGTAACAACACTGATCAGAATGGCCAGACACAGATACAGCTGTGTGTAGCCTGCTCTAGCTACCTCATTACAGTAACAACACTGATCAGAATGGCCAGACACAGATACAGCTGTGTGTAGCCTGCTGTAGCTACCTCATTACAGTAACAACACTCATCAGAATGGCCAGACACAGATACAGCTGTATGTAGCCTGCTGTAGCTACCTCATTACAGTAACAACACTGATCAGAATGGCCAGACAGAGATACAGCTGTATGTAGCCTGCTGTAGCTACCTCATTACAGTAACAACACTGATCAGAATGGCCAGACACAGATACAGCTGTGTGTAGCCTGCTGTAGCTACCTCATTACAGTAACAACACTGATCAGAATGGCCAGACAGAGATACAGCTGTATGTAGCCTGCTGTAGCTACCTCATTACAGTAACAACACTGATCAGAATGGCCAGACACAGATACAGCTGTGTGTAGCCTGCTGTAGCTACCTCATTACAGTAACAACACTGATCAGAATGGCCAGACACAGATACAGCAGTATGTAGCCTGCTGTAGCTACCTCATTACAGTAACAACACTGATCAGAATGGCCAGACACAGATACAGCAGTATGTAGCCTGCTGTAGCTACCTCATTACAGTAACAACACTCATCAGAATGGCCAGACACAGATACAGCTGTATGTAGCCTGCTGTAGCTACCTCATTACAGTAACAACACTGATCAGAATGGCCAGACAGAGATACAGCTGTATGTAGCCTGCTGTAGCTACCTCATTACAGTAACAACACTGATCAGAATGGCCAGACACAGATACAGCTGTGTGTAGCCTGCTGTAGCTACCTCATTACAGTAACAACACTGATCAGAATGGCCAGACACAGATACAGCAGTATGTAGCCTGCTGTAGCTACCTCATTACAGTAACAACACTGATCAGAATGGCCAGACACAGATACAGCTGTGTGTAGCCTGCTGTAGCTACCTCATTACAGTAACAACACTGATCAGAATGGCCAGACACAGATACAGCTGTATGTAGCCTGCTGTAGCTACCTCATTACAGTAACAACACTGATCAGAATGGCCAGACACAGATACAGCTGTGTGTAGCCTGCTGTAGCTACCTCATTACAGTAACAACACTGATCAGAATGGCCAGACACAGATACAGCAGTATGTAGCCTGCTGTAGCTACCTCATTACAGTAACAACACTGATCAGAATGGCCAGACACAGATACAGCTGTGTGTAGCCTGCTGTAGCTACCTCATTACAGTAACAACACTGATCAGAATGGCCAGACACAGATACAGCTGTGTGTAGCCTGCTGTAGCTACCTCATTACAGTAACAACACTGATCAGAATGGCCAGACACAGATACAGCTGTGTGTAGCCTGCTGTAGCTACCTCATTACAGTAACAACACTGATCAGAATGGCCAGACACAGATACAGCTGTATGTAGCCTGCTGTAGCTACCTCATTACAGTAACAACACTGATCAGAATGGCCAGACACAGATACAGCAGTATGTAGCCTGCTGTAGCTACCTCATTACAGTAACAACACTGATCAGAATGGCCAGACACAGATACAGCTGTATGTAGCCTGCTGTAGCTACCTCATTACAGTAACAACACTGATCAGAATGGCCAGACACAGATACAGCTGTATGTAGCCTGCTGTAGCTACCTCATTACAGTAACAACACTGATCAGAATGGCCAGACACAGATACAGCTGTGTGTAGCCTGCTGTAGCTACCTCATTACAGTAACAACACTGATCAGAATGGCCAGACAGAGATACAGCTGTATGTAGCCTGCTGTAGCTACCTCATTACAGTAACAACACTGATCAGAATGGCCAGACACAGATACAGCTGTGTGTAGCCTGCTGTAGCTACCTCATTACAGTAACAACACTGATCAGAATGGCCAGACACAGATACAGCAGTATGTAGCCTGCTGTAGCTACCTCATTACAGTAACAACACTGATCAGAATGGCCAGACACAGATACAGCAGTATGTAGCCTGCTGTAGCTACCTCATTACAGTAACAACACTCATCAGAATGGCCAGACACAGATACAGCTGTATGTAGCCTGCTGTAGCTACCTCATTACAGTAACAACACTGATCAGAATGGCCAGACAGAGATACAGCTGTATGTAGCCTGCTGTAGCTACCTCATTACAGTAACAACACTGATCAGAATGGCCAGACACAGATACAGCTGTGTGTAGCCTGCTGTAGCTACCTCATTACAGTAACAACACTGATCAGAATGGCCAGACAGAGATACAGCTGTATGTAGCCTGCTGTAGCTACCTGATTACAGTAACAACACTGATCAGAATGGCCAGACACAGATACAGCTGTGTGTAGCCTGCTGTAGCTACCTCATTACAGTAACAACACTGATCAGAATGGCCAGACACAGATACAGCAGTATGTAGCCTGCTGTAGCTACCTCATTACAGTAACAACACTGATCAGAATGGCCAGACACAGATACAGCTGTGTGTAGCCTGCTGTAGCTACCTCATTACAGTAACAACACTGATCAGAATGGCCAGACACAGATACAGCTGTATGTAGCCTGCTGTAGCTACCTCATTACAGTAACAACACTGATCAGAATGGCCAGACACAGATACAGCTGTGTGTAGCCTGCTGTAGCTACCTCATTACAGTAACAACACTGATCAGAATGGCCAGACACAGATACAGCAGTATGTAGCCTGCTGTAGCTACCTCATTACAGTAACAACACTGATCAGAATGGCCAGACACAGATACAGCTGTGTGTAGCCTGCTGTAGCTACCTCATTACAGTAACAACACTGATCAGAATGGCCAGACAGAGATAAAGCAGTATGTAGCCTGATGTAGCTACCTCATTACAGTAACAACACTGATCAGAATGGCCAGACACAGATACAGCTGTATGTAGCCTGCTGTAGCTACCTCATTACAGTAACAACACTGTTCAGAATGGCCAGACACAGATACAGCTGTGTGTAGCCTGCTGTAGCTACCTCATTACAGTAACAACACTGATCAGAATGGCCAGACACAGATACAGCTGTGTGTAGCCTGCTGTAGCTACCTCATTACAGTAACAACACTGTTCAGAATGGCCAGACACAGATACAGCTGTATGTAGCCTGCTGTAGCTACCTCATTACAGTAACAACACTGATCAGAATGGCCAGACACAGATACAGCTGTATGTAGCCTGCTGTAGCTACCTCATTACAGTAACAACACTGATCAGAATGGCCAGACACAGATACAGCAGTATGTAGCCTGCTGTAGCTACCTCATTACAGTAACAACACTGATCAGAATGGCCAGACACAGATACAGCAGTGTGTAGCCTGCTGTAGCTACCTCATTACAGTAACAACACTCATCAGAATGGCCAGACACAGATACAGCTGTATGTAGCCTGCTGTAGCTACCTCATTACAATAACAACACTGATCAGAATGGCCAGACACAGATACAGCAGTGTGTAGCCTGCTGTAGCTACCTCATTACAGTAACAACACTCATCAGAATGGCCAGACACAGATACAGCTGTATGTAGCCTGCTGTAGCTACCTGATTACAGTAACAACACTGATCAGAATGGCCAGACACAGATACAGCTGTGTGTAGCCTGCTGTAGCTACCTCATTACAGTAACAACACTGATCAGAATGGCCAGACACAGATACAGCAGTATGTAGCCTGCTGTAGCTACCTCATTACAGTAACAACACTGATCAGAATGGCCAGACACAGATACAGCTGTGTGTAGCCTGCTGTAGCTACCTCATTACAGTAACAACACTGATCAGAATGGCCAGACACAGATACAGCTGTATGTAGCCTGCTGTAGCTACCTCATTACAGTAACAACACTGATCAGAATGGCCAGACACAGATACAGCTGTGTGTAGCCTGCTGTAGCTACCTCATTACAGTAACAACACTGATCAGAATGGCCAGACACAGATACAGCAGTATGTAGCCTGCTGTAGCTACCTCATTACAGTAACAACACTGATCAGAATGGCCAGACACAGATACAGCTGTGTGTAGCCTGCTGTAGCTACCTCATTACAGTAACAACACTGATCAGAATGGCCAGACAGAGATAAAGCAGTATGTAGCCTGATGTAGCTACCTCATTACAGTAACAACACTGATCAGAATGGCCAGACACAGATACAGCTGTATGTAGCCTGCTGTAGCTACCTCATTACAGTAACAACACTGTTCAGAATGGCCAGACACAGATACAGCTGTGTGTAGCCTGCTGTAGCTACCTCATTACAGTAACAACACTGATCAGAATGGCCAGACACAGATACAGCTGTGTGTAGCCTGCTGTAGCTACCTCATTACAGTAACAACACTGTTCAGAATGGCCAGACACAGATACAGCTGTATGTAGCCTGCTGTAGCTACCTCATTACAGTAACAACACTGATCAGAATGGCCAGACACAGATACAGCTGTATGTAGCCTGCTGTAGCTACCTCATTACAGTAACAACACTGATCAGAATGGCCAGACACAGATACAGCTGTGTGTAGCCTGCTGTAGCTACCTCATTACAGTAACAACACTGATCAGAATGGCCAGACACAGATACAGCAGTATGTAGCCTGCTGTAGCTACCTCATTACAGTAACAACACTGATCAGAATGGCCAGACACAGATACAGCTGTATGTAGCCTGCTGTAGCTACCTCATTACAGTAACAACACTGATCAGAATGGCCAGACACAGATACAGCTGTGTGTAGCCTGCTGTAGCTACCTCATTACAGTAACAACACTGATCAGAATGGCCAGACACAGATACAGCTGTATGTAGCCTGCTGTAGCTACCTCAATACAGTAACAACACTGATCAGAATGGCCAGACACAGATACAGCTGTGTGTAGCCTGCTCTAGCTACCTCATTACAGTAACAACACTGATCAGAATGGCCAGACACAGATACAGCTGTGTGTAGCCTGCTGTAGCTACCTCATTACAGTAACAACACTCATCAGAATGGCCAGACACAGATACAGCTGTATGTAGCCTGCTGTAGCTACCTCATTACAGTAACAACACTGATCAGAATGGCCAGACAGAGATACAGCTGTATGTAGCCTGCTGTAGCTACCTCATTACAGTAACAACACTGATCAGAATGGCCAGACACAGATACAGCTGTGTGTAGCCTGCTGTAGCTACCTCATTACAGTAACAACACTGATCAGAATGGCCAGACAGAGATACAGCTGTATGTAGCCTGCTGTAGCTACCTCATTACAGTAACAACACTGATCAGAATGGCCAGACACAGATACAGCTGTGTGTAGCCTGCTGTAGCTACCTCATTACAGTAACAACACTGATCAGAATGGCCAGACACAGATACAGCAGTATGTAGCCTGCTGTAGCTACCTCATTACAGTAACAACACTGATCAGAATGGCCAGACACAGATACAGCAGTATGTAGCCTGCTGTAGCTACCTCATTACAGTAACAACACTCATCAGAATGGCCAGACACAGATACAGCTGTATGTAGCCTGCTGTAGCTACCTCATTACAGTAACAACACTGATCAGAATGGCCAGACAGAGATACAGCTGTATGTAGCCTGCTGTAGCTACCTCATTACAGTAACAACACTGATCAGAATGGCCAGACACAGATACAGCTGTGTGTAGCCTGCTGTAGCTACCTCATTACAGTAACAACACTGATCAGAATGGCCAGACACAGATACAGCAGTATGTAGCCTGCTGTAGCTACCTCATTACAGTAACAACACTGATCAGAATGGCCAGACACAGATACAGCTGTGTGTAGCCTGCTGTAGCTACCTCATTACAGTAACAACACTGATCAGAATGGCCAGACACAGATACAGCTGTATGTAGCCTGCTGTAGCTACCTCATTACAGTAACAACACTGATCAGAATGGCCAGACACAGATACAGCTGTGTGTAGCCTGCTGTAGCTACCTCATTACAGTAACAACACTGATCAGAATGGCCAGACACAGATACAGCAGTATGTAGCCTGCTGTAGCTACCTCATTACAGTAACAACACTGATCAGAATGGCCAGACACAGATACAGCTGTGTGTAGCCTGCTGTAGCTACCTCATTACAGTAACAACACTGATCAGAATGGCCAGACAGAGATAAAGCAGTATGTAGCCTGATGTAGCTACCTCATTACAGTAACAACACTGATCAGAATGGCCAGACACAGATACAGCTGTATGTAGCCTGCTGTAGCTACCTCATTACAGTAACAACACTGTTCAGAATGGCCAGACACAGATACAGCTGTGTGTAGCCTGCTGTAGCTACCTCATTACAGTAACAACACTGATCAGAATGGCCAGACACAGATACAGCTGTGTGTAGCCTGCTGTAGCTACCTCATTACAGTAACAACACTGTTCAGAATGGCCAGACACAGATACAGCTGTATGTAGCCTGCTGTAGCTACCTCATTACAGTAACAACACTGATCAGAATGGCCAGACACAGATACAGCTGTATGTAGCCTGCTGTAGCTACCTCATTACAGTAACAACACTGATCAGAATGGCCAGACACAGATACAGCAGTATGTAGCCTGCTGTAGCTACCTCATTACAGTAACAACACTGATCAGAATGGCCAGACACAGATACAGCAGTGTGTAGCCTGCTGTAGCTACCTCATTACAGTAACAACACTCATCAGAATGGCCAGACACAGATACAGCTGTATGTAGCCTGCTGTAGCTACCTCATTACAATAACAACACTGATCAGAATGGCCAGACACAGATACAGCAGTGTGTAGCCTGCTGTAGCTACCTCATTACAGTAACAACACTCATCAGAATGGCCAGACACAGATACAGCTGTATGTAGCCTGCTGTAGCTACCTCATTACAGTAACAACACTGATCAGAATGGCCAGACACAGATACAGCTGTGTGTAGCCTGCTGTAGCTACCTCATTACAGTAACAACACTGATCAGAATGGCCAGACACAGATACAGCAGTATGTAGCCTGCTGTAGCTACCTCATTACAGTAACAACACTGATCAGAATGGCCAGACACAGATACAGCTGTGTGTAGCCTGCTGTAGCTACCTCATTACAGTAACAACACTGATCAGAATGGCCAGACACAGATACAGCTGTATGTAGCCTGCTGTAGCTACCTCATTACAGTAACAACACTGATCAGAATGGCCAGACACAGATACAGCTGTGTGTAGCCTGCTGTAGCTACCTCATTACAGTAACAACACTGATCAGAATGGCCAGACACAGATACAGCTGTGTGTAGCCTGCTGTAGCTACCTCATTACAGTAACAACACTGATCAGAATGGCCAGACAGAGATAAAGCAGTATGTAGCCTGATGTAGCTACCTCATTACAGTAACAACACTGATCAGAATGGCCAGACACAGATACAGCTGTATGTAGCCTGCTGTAGCTACCTCATTACAGTAACAACACTGTTCAGAATGGCCAGACACAGATACAGCTGTGTGTAGCCTGCTGTAGCTACCTCATTACAGTAACAACACTGATCAGAATGGCCAGACACAGATACAGCTGTGTGTAGCCTGCTGTAGCTACCTCATTACAGTAACAACACTGTTCAGAATGGCCAGACACAGATACAGCTGTATGTAGCCTGCTGTAGCTACCTCATTACAGTAACAACACTGATCAGAATGGCCAGACACAGATACAGCTGTATGTAGCCTGCTGTAGCTACCTCATTACAGTAACAACACTGATCAGAATGGCCAGACACAGATACAGCTGTGTGTAGCCTGCTGTAGCTACCTCATTACAGTAACAACACTGATCAGAATGGCCAGACACAGATACAGCAGTATGTAGCCTGCTGTAGCTACCTCATTACAGTAACAACACTGATCAGAATGGCCAGACACAGATACAGCTGTATGTAGCCTGCTGTAGCTACCTCATTACAGTAACAACACTGATCAGAATGGCCAGACACAGATACAGCTGTGTGTAGCCTGCTGTAGCTACCTCATTACAGTAACAACACTGATCAGAATGGCCAGACACAGATACAGCTGTATGTAGCCTGCTGTAGCTACCTCAATACAGTAACAACACTGATCAGAATGGCCAGACACAGATACAGCTGTGTGTAGCCTGCTCTAGCTACCTCATTACAGTAACAACACTGATCAGAATGGCCAGACACAGATACAGCTGTGTGTAGCCTGCTGTAGCTACCTCATTACAGTAACAACACTCATCAGAATGGCCAGACACAGATACAGCTGTATGTAGCCTGCTGTAGCTACCTCATTACAGTAACAACACTGATCAGAATGGCCAGACAGAGATACAGCTGTATGTAGCCTGCTGTAGCTACCTCATTACAGTAACAACACTGATCAGAATGGCCAGACACAGATACAGCTGTGTGTAGCCTGCTGTAGCTACCTCATTACAGTAACAACACTGATCAGAATGGCCAGACAGAGATACAGCTGTATGTAGCCTGCTGTAGCTACCTCATTACAGTAACAACACTGATCAGAATGGCCAGACACAGATACAGCTGTGTGTAGCCTGCTGTAGCTACCTCATTACAGTAACAACACTGATCAGAATGGCCAGACACAGATACAGCAGTATGTAGCCTGCTGTAGCTACCTCATTACAGTAACAACACTGATCAGAATGGCCAGACACAGATACAGCAGTATGTAGCCTGCTGTAGCTACCTCATTACAGTAACAACACTCATCAGAATGGCCAGACACAGATACAGCTGTATGTAGCCTGCTGTAGCTACCTCATTACAGTAACAACACTGATCAGAATGGCCAGACAGAGATACAGCTGTATGTAGCCTGCTGTAGCTACCTCATTACAGTAACAACACTGATCAGAATGGCCAGACACAGATACAGCTGTGTGTAGCCTGCTGTAGCTACCTCATTACAGTAACAACACTGATCAGAATGGCCAGACACAGATACAGCAGTATGTAGCCTGCTGTAGCTACCTCATTACAGTAACAACACTGATCAGAATGGCCAGACACAGATACAGCTGTGTGTAGCCTGCTGTAGCTACCTCATTACAGTAACAACACTGATCAGAATGGCCAGACACAGATACAGCTGTATGTAGCCTGCTGTAGCTACCTCATTACAGTAACAACACTGATCAGAATGGCCAGACACAGATACAGCTGTGTGTAGCCTGCTGTAGCTACCTCATTACAGTAACAACACTGATCAGAATGGCCAGACACAGATACAGCAGTATGTAGCCTGCTGTAGCTACCTCATTACAGTAACAACACTGATCAGAATGGCCAGACACAGATACAGCTGTGTGTAGCCTGCTGTAGCTACCTCATTACAGTAACAACACTGATCAGAATGGCCAGACACAGATACAGCTGTGTGTAGCCTGCTGTAGCTACCTCATTACAGTAACAACACTGATCAGAATGGCCAGACACAGATACAGCTGTGTGTAGCCTGCTGTAGCTACCTCATTACAGTAACAACACTGATCAGAATGGCCAGACACAGATACAGCTGTATGTAGCCTGCTGTAGCTACCTCATTACAGTAACAACACTGATCAGAATGGCCAGACACAGATACAGCAGTATGTAGCCTGCTGTAGCTACCTCATTACAGTAACAACACTGATCAGAATGGCCAGACACAGATACAGCTGTATGTAGCCTGCTGTAGCTACCTCATTACAGTAACAACACTGATCAGAATGGCCAGACACAGATACAGCTGTATGTAGCCTGCTGTAGCTACCTCATTACAGTAACAACACTGATCAGAATGGCCATACACAGATACAGCAGTATGTAGCCTGCTGTAGCTACCTCATTACAGTAACAACACTGATCAGAATGGCCAGACACAGATACAGCTGTGTGTAGCCTGCTGTAGCTACCTCATTACAATAACAACACTGATCAGAATGGCCAGACACAGATACAGCTGTATGTAGCCTGCTGTAGCTACCTCATTACAGTAACAACACTGATCAGAATGGCCAGACACAGATACAGCAGTGTGTAGCCTGCTGTAGCTACCTCATTACAGTAACAACACTGATCAGAATGGCCAGACACAGATACAGCTGTATGTAGCCTGCTGTAGCTACCTCATTACAGTAACAACACTGTTCAGAATGGCCAGATACAGCAGTATGTAGCCTGCCGTAGCTACCTCAACACTGGTTTTGCCACTCTGTTAGACATGAAACTGTGTAGAGGCTATGGGCTAGTGATCAGTCATCAGAAAGGATTTTTCACAATGACCGTGGCTAGTTGTGTAATGCCCTGTTCGAACGAGGCTATATTGTACAGGCTGAAGGACAATCTGTGGGCCGTTTTTCCTGGACACTTTTAAAACTCTGTTTCGATTCAGATGCTCCGTTGAACATGCTTCGTAGTCTAGGACTACGCTTAGTCTGCGTCTGGGGGTACTGTTAAATTTGGACTACAAGTCCTTTACTCTAAATCTAACCTCCCAAAGCAATCATTAGCCTCCATCAGGGTTAGGAAACAACCGGCCTTGATAACCTTATCAGGGTAAACACTATCAGCTAATCATTCAGGCAAAATTTAGTTTCAATTACCTCAAACAGGGCTTTAATCTTAACATCGTAAACAACGACAGGTTCTCTCCTGAAATCTGGGCCATCTCTCTAACCAGTAGGATCAACCACTTGGGCCAACTGTGTTGATGATTACACCAGACATGATCAGCCACTAGGGCCAACTGTGTTGATGATTACACCAGACATGATCAGCCACTAGGGCCGACTGTGTTGATGATTACACCAGACATGATCAGCCACTAGGGCCGACTGTGTTGATGATTACACCAGACATGATCAGCCACTAGGGCCAACTGTGTTACTGATTACACCAGACATGATCAGCCACTAGGGCCGACTGTGTTACTGATTACACCAGACATGATCAGCCACTAGGGCCAACTGTGTTGATGATTACACCAGACATGATCAGCCACTAGGGCCAACTGTGTTGATGATTACACCAGACATGATCAGCCACTAGGGCCAACTGTGTTGATCAGCCACTAGGGCCAACTGTGTTAATGATTACACCAGACATGATCAGCCACTAGAGCCAACTGTTTTGATCAGCCACTAGGGCCAACTGTGTTGATGATTACACCAGACATGATCAGCCACTAGGGCCAACTGTGTTGATGATTACACCAGACATGATCAGCCACTAGAGCCAACTGTGTTGATCAGCCACTAGGGCCAACTGTGTTGATGATTACACCAGACATGAAGCCTTTTCAGATCTCCAACCTGATCTTTAATGAGGGTAGTTTGGTGTCCCTCGCTAAAGGCTGAGATGGGATATCATTCCCTACATTCCTTGAATGACTCCAAAGGGGAATTCTTCAAAAGCAGGAGAGCTCCTGGCTTTCCTTAGAAACCTTTCATATCGCTTTTTATCTTTTACATACGCAATCATTTTTATCAAAACATATTTCACGCTATTAGATCATGGCTGAGGAACTGAATTAACTTTAGTGTGAACGTCTATTCTGGGATGACTGGTGCTTCTACACTTCTGCATTGTTTGCTGTTTGGGGTTTTAGGCCGGGTTTCTGTACAGCACTTTGTGACATCAGCTGATGTAAGAAGGGCTATATGAATACATTTGATTTGATTTGACTCCCAGTCAGTCTCCAGGCTCTAGAATCTAAAAGACAACATTCCATTGAATGTAGCCATTACGCAACCCTACGCTGATTCGATGTCAAACGTTCCCTGACCAAGCGTCCATTTCCCCCTGAAGATCTCTCTTGTTTAATAGGGCTTCACTGATCAAATTAGCAGGCCGAGCCAAAAGGCCAGCATCCATCCATAATCGCCTCTCTTCTCTGCCTGCCCAGTGCTCCAGGCCTTAGACTCATTAGAACCATGCATCAAGCCTTCTTGGATAAGGTCTGAAACTAATGGTACCATATCCCCTTTATGGTGCACTACTATTGACCAGAACTATTGACCAGAACCCCCCCTATATGGTTCACTACTATTGACCAGAACTATTGACCAGAACCCCCCTATATGGTTCACCACTATTGACCAGAACTATTGACCAGAACCCCCCTATATGGTTCACTACTATTGACCAGAACCCCCCTATATGGTTCACTACTATTGACCAGAACTATTGACCAGAACCCCCCCCCCCCCCTATATGGTTCACTACTATTGGCCAGAACCCCCCTATATGGTTCACTACTATTGACCAGAACTATTGACCAGAACCCCCCCTATATGGTTCACTACTATTGGCCAGAACCCCCCTTTATGGTTCACCACTATTGACCAGAACTATTGACCAGAACCCCCCCTATATGGTTCACTACTATTGGCCAGAACCCCCCTTTATGGTTCACCACTATTGACCAGAACTATTGACCAGAACCCCCCTATATGGTTCACCACTATTGACCAGAACTATTGACCAGAACCTCCCTATATGGTGCACTATTATTGACCAGAACTATTGACCAGAACCCCCCTATATGGTTCACTACTATTGACCAGAACCCCCCTATATGGTTCACTACTATTGACCAGAACTATTGACCAGAACCCCCCTATATGGTTCACTACTATTGACCAGAACCCCCTTATATGGTTCACCACTATTGACCAGAACTATTGACCAGAACCCCCCTATATGGTTCACTACTATTGACCAGAACTATTGACCAGAACCCCCCTATATGGTTCACTACTATTGACCAGAACCCCCTTATATGGTTCACCACTATTGACGAGAACTATTGACCAGAACCCCCCTATATGGTTCACTACTATTGACCAGAATCCCCCTATATGGTTCACTACTATTGACCAGAACCCCCCTATATTGTTCACTACTATTGACCAGAACCCCCCTATATGGTGCACCACTATTGACCAGAACTATTGACCAGAACCTTCTAGTTCTAGTTACATTCTAGTCATTTAGCAGACATTCTTATCCAGACTTACAGGATTAATTAGGGTGAAGTGCCTTGCTCAAGAGAACATCAACAGATATTTCATCTAGTCGGCTCTGGGATTCGAATCAGCGACCTTCCGGTTACTGGCCCAGCGCTCTTAACCGCTAGGCTTCCTGCCACCCCAGGCCCTGGTCAAAAGGAGTGCACTATATAGGGAATAAGGTGGCATTTGGGACGGAGGGTATAGCTGGGGCGACGGGAGGGTAACACTAAGGACGGAGGGTATAGCTGGGGCGACGGGAGGGTAACACTAAGGACGGAAGATATAGCTGGGGCAACGGGAGGGTAACACTAAGGACGGAGGGTATAGCTGGGGCGTCGGGAGGGTAACACTAAGGACGGAGGGTATAGCTGGGGCGACGGGAGGGTAACACTAAGGACGGAGGGTATAACTGGGGCGACGGGAGGGTAACACTAAGGACGGAGGGTATAGCTGGGGCGACGGGAGGGTATAGCTGGGGCGACGGGAGGGTAACACTAAGGACGGAGGGTATAGCTGGGGCGACGGGAGGGTATAGCTGGGGCGACGGGAGGGTAACACTAAGGACAGAGGGTATAGCTGGGGCGACGGGAGGGTTAACACTAAGGACAGAGGGTATAGCTGGGGCGACGGGAGGGTAACACTAAGGACAGGGGGTATAGCTGGGGCGACGGGAGGGTATAGCTGGGGCGACGGGAGGGTAACACTAAGGACGGAGGATATAGCTGGGGCGACGGGAGGGTATAGCTGGGGCGACGGGAGGGTAACACTAAGGACGGAGGGTATAGCTGGGGCGACGGGAGGGTAACACTAAGGACGGAGGGTATAGCTGGGGCGACGGGAGGGTATAGCTGGGGCGACGGGAGGGTAACACTAAGGACAGAGGGTATAGCTGGGGCGACGGGAGGGTTAACACTAAGGACAGAGGGTATAGCTGGGGCGACGGGAGGGTAACACTAAGGACAGGAGGGTATAGCTGGGGCGACGGGAGGGTATAGCTGGGGCGACGGGAGGGTAACACTAAGGACGGAGGATATAGCTGGGGCGACGGGAGGGTATAGCTGGGGCGACGGGAGGGTAACACTAAGGACGGAGGGTATAGCTGGGGCGACGGGAGGGTAACACTAAGGACAGAGGGTATAGCTGGGGCGACGGGAGGGTATAGTTGGGGCGACGGGAGGGTATAGCTGGGGCGACGGGAGGGTAACACTAAGGACGGAGGGTATAGCTGGGGCGACGGGAGGGTAACACTAAGGACGGAGGGTATAGCTGGGGCGACGGGAGGGTATAGCTGGGGCGACGGGAGGGTAACACTAAGGACGGAGGATATAGCTGGGGCGACGGGAGGGTATAGCTGGGGCGACGGGAGGGTAACACTAAGGACGGAGGGTATAGCTGGGGCGACGGGAGGGTAACACTAAGGACGGACGGTATAGCTGGGGCGACGGGAGGGTATAGCTGGGGCGACGGGAGGGTATAGCTGGGGCGACGGGAGGGTATAGCTGGGGCGACGGGAGGGTAACACTAAGGACGGAGGGTATAGCTGGGGCGACGGGAGGGTAACACTAAGGACGGAGGGTATAGCTGGGGCGACGGGAGGGTATAGCTGGGGCGACGGGAGGGTATAGCTGGGGCGACGGGAGGGTATAGCTGGGGCGATGGGAGGGTATAGCTGGGGCGACGGGAGGGTATAGCTGGAGCGACGGGAGGGTTAACACTAAGCAACGGTGACAGTAGGGATGATGGGAGAGTAGAGCATAGCCTGGAGATGAATCATCGCTCTGAGAGTTTCACATGACTGATCCCCCCGGTTGCTTCATTCTCCTCAGTTTATTCTATATTAATACCATGACATCCGCCTCCATGCCGCCAACGTATAATTGGCGGCATGTATGGTATAATTATATTGGTCCCGGGTGGGGTGGCTAGAAATGCGTAATGCAGAACTCAGCTATGTTTTTGTAGTACAGAAGTACAGTGGTGTTTTACAGAAAGACGTGCAGTCTCTATCTCAAGGACAAGAATCTAAATTCAGAATCCCACTGTGACGTCCTCATGTTGTTCCCCCATTACATACAGTATATTAGTATGTATCAAGAGTTGCACATTCTAGCCTTGTTGAGAGTGAGATTCTAGAAGTCCTGTTGAATGTGATGATACTGTTTCTTCACTACTGCTGGGAGGTAGTATACATCCAGCTCCCTGTATGTCATATCACCTATAGCTCTGAAATTTGAATTTGAATTTTATTTAACTAGGCAAGTCAGTTAAGAACACATTCGTATTTACAATGACGGCCAAACCCTGACGACACTGGGCCAATTGTGGGCCGCCCTATGGGACTCCCAATCACGTCCGGTTGTGATACAGCCTGGAATCGAACCAGGGTCTGTAGTGACGCCTCTAGCACTGAGATGCAGTGCCTTAGACCGCTGCACAACTCGGGAGCCTCTGTCACGTCTCAGAAATATGTCTGTCAAGTCTCAGAAATATGCCTGTCACAGCTCTGAAATACGTCTGTCACGTCTCTGAAATATGTCTGTCACAGCTCTGAAATATGTCTGTCACAGCTCTGATATATGTCTGTCACGTCTCAGAAATATGTCTGTCACGTCTCAGAAATATGTCTGTCACAGCTCTGAAATATGTCTGTCACAGCTCTGATATGTCTGTCAATGCTCTGAAATATGTCTGTCACAGCTCAGAAATATGTCTGTCACGTCTCAGAAATATGTCTGTCACAGCTCTGAAATATGTCTGTCACAGCTCTGAAATATGTCTGTCACGTCTCAGATATATATCTGTCACAGCTCTGAAATATGTCTGTCACAGCTCTGAAACATGTCTGTCACAGCTCAGAAATATGTATGTCAATGCTCAGAAATATGTCTGTCACGTCTCAGAAATATGTCTGTCACAGCTCTGAAATATGTCTGTCACAGCTCTGAAATATGTCTGTCACGTCTCAGAAATATGTCTGTCACGTCTCTGAAATATGTCTGTCACAGCTCTGAAATATGTCTGTCACAGCTCAGAAATATGTCTGTCACGTCTCAGAAATACGTCTGTCACAGCTCTGAAATACGTCTGTCACAGCTCTGAAATATGTCTGTCACAGCTCAGAAATATGTCTGTCACAGCTCTGAAATATGTCTGTCACAGCTCAGAAATATGTCTGTCACGTCTCAGAAATACGTCTGTCACAGCTCTGAAATACGTCTGTCACAGCTCTGAAATATGTCTGTCACAGCTCAGAAATACGTCTGTCACGTCTCAGAAATATGTCTGTCACAGCTCAGAAATATGTCTGTCACAGCTCTGAAATATGTCTGTCACAGCTCTGAAATATGTCTGTCACGTCTCAGAAATATGTCTGTCACGTCTCAGAAATATGTCTGTCACGTCTCTGAAATATGTCTGTCACAGCTCTGAAATATGTCTGTCACAGCTCAGAAATATGTCTGTCACAGCTCTGAAATACGTCTGTCACGTCTCAGAAATATGTCTGTCACGTCTCTGAAATATGTCTGTCACAGCTCAGAAATATGTCTGTCACAGCTCTGAAATATGTCTGTCACAGCTCAGAAATATGTCTGTCACACCTCAGAAATATGTCTGTCACAGCTCAGAAATACGTCTGTCACGTCTCAGAAATATGTCTGTCACAGCTCTGAGAGAAATTCCTTTGAAAGAAAAATAGTTATGTCAGTCTCTAACAGGATCTGCTTTCTATTAAAAATTACTTATCTTTGTTTTTTCAACTTCAATGTTGTGGTAGTATAGTAGTAACCAAGTCAATATGTCTGATCTTTGCCAGCTGGATAGTGTGAATAAACTAAGCTTCATAACCAAGTCAATATGTCTGATCTTTGCCAGCTGGATAGTGTGAATAAACTAAGCTTCATAACCAAGTCAATATGTCTGATGTTTTGCCAGCTGGATAGTGTGAATAAACTAAGCTTCATAACCAAGTCAATATGTCTGATCTTTGCCAGCTGGATAGTGTGAATAAACTAAGCTTCATAACCAAGTCAATATGTCTGATCTTTGCCAGCTGGATAGTGTGAATAAACTAAGCTTCATAACCAAGTCAATATGTCTGATCTTTGCCAGCTGGATAGTGTGAATAAACTAAGCTTCATAACCAAGTCAATATGTCTGATCTTTGCCAGCTGGATAGTGTGAATAAACTAAGCTTCATAACCAAGTCAATATGTCTGATCTTTTGCCAGCTGGATAGTGTGAATAAACTAAGCTTCATCTATTAGTTGGTTGGAAAGGGAGGCACAGTCATTTTGCAGCCAAACACTCATCCAGGTTTACTACTGTTGATTGGGAGGCAGAACAGAAAGGCAGCTATTTGTTGACTCTTTGCCAGGCATTACTACGACCAGGGATTACTACGACCAGGCATTACTACGACCAGGCATTACTACGACCTTGTAACGCCCTCTGTCTGACCTCCTTCTCTGCCTCATTTTACACCAGTCGATGACTGGAGAGCAAACGCTACACACAGCCACGGGAGCCTTGCTCCCAGCCAATCACAGCTATGGAAGCCTTACTATCCACCAATCACAGGCCCAGCCCAAAAGCAGAGAGGTGTAGTTTGTCTAGTCACTACCAATCAGGTCATCCGTTGGGTGGAAATGACAATATTGACCCTTTTTAATAAGTACTCTGTCGTCTAGCAGCCTGTGGAATTGGTGAATATAGTTTCTGTTAAAGGGCACTCGCTCTTTTACCTCTGTTCTGCCAACAACAATAAGACCTTAACCTCTGCGATTTCCCCATTCAAAATAGAAATCTCATAATGAATATGATTTTTTTTTTTAAATACAAAATGGTTTAAGTTCATTTTCTAAGGAAATGTTAGTAGACGACATCATTATCTGTGCGTTGTGTCGCAGTAAAAGTGGGTCAGGAATCCACCGAGTTGACACCCCAGATGAGTGTCGCTGCTCATTCTGCGGCACTTAGAGAGTGGCCCATCAGCTGACATGTTCTGGCTGTAAACTTGAAAATGAGACGTTCTCCAGAGTAGAATGTACATGACATTATGTAGGGTGAACTAAACGATAGGAGTACACAAAATAAAACATTGTTGACCATTTTAGGATTACAAAATAAAAAATTTAAAAAATCACATAACTCATAGAAATACATACAAATATTCTTTGTATGATAACTAGTATAAAATCTAGTGATAATCGTGCACATTTTCGCCCTGATTATTACAAAGTATATGAGACAGGGTCCTAATTCTAAAGGATTCCAAAAAATCTGTGACCTGGAAGTACTTTAAAGTAAAGTGAAGCAGGTAATCTTTCCTGCTTCACAGGGATCCTAGTTTGATTTCCTACTGGAAGTTCAGTCATCACCCGGTTGCTAGTGTATCAAATCAAATCAAATGTATTTATAAAGCCCTTGTTACATCAGCTGATATCTCAAAGTGCTGTACAGAAACCCAGCCTAAAACCCCCAAACAGCAAGCAATGCTGGTGTAGAAGCACGGTATTGTACCTTTTGATCATCTGAGGTGCGTTTGATTTTGTTGAAATTGTACCTTTTGATCATCTGAGGTGCGTTTGATATTGTACCTTTTAATCATCTGAGGCGCGTTTGATTTTGTTGATATTGTACCTTTTGATCATCTGAGGTGCGTTTGATTTTGTTGATATTGTACCTTTTGATCATCTGAGGCGCGTTTGATTTTTTTGATATTGTACCTTTTGATCATCTGAGGTGCGTTTGATTTGGTTGCTATTGTACCTTTGTACCTGGCTGTGAGATTAGTGAAACACACAGAGGACTAACACGTCACATTGTCAATCCCAAACACATTACACAGTATCCGCCACACTGTGCACTGTGTCCAGACCGCATGTATGGAAAATAGCGTGACGTACTGCTGGTTCTTTGGTATGAGAGGAAACACCAGTTATTGATTGTGTCGTGAGGCTCTGTAGACTACTGTAGCTGCCCCCCCCCCCTCCCCTCCCCCCCCTCTCCCTCAGGCTTTGTACTCCCAGCCAGCCAGCCAGCCAGCCAGCCAGGCATGCAGCCAGCCAGCCAGCCAGCCAGGCATGCAGCCAGCCAGCCAGCCAGCCAGCCAGCCAGCCAGCCATGCAGCCAGCCAGCCAGCCAGCCAGCCAGCCAGCCAGCCAGCCAGGCAGCCAGCCAGCCAGCCAGGCAGCCAGCCAGCCAGCCAGCCAGCCAGCCAGCCAGCCAGGCATGCAGCATGCTCCACTACCCAGCTTCTATCGTCAATAAACTACTTCCCTTAATGGCGCCCTATACCCTATACAGTGCACTACTTTTGACCGGAGCCCTTTGAGCCCTGGCCAGAAGTAGAGCACTATATAGGGAAGATAAAGGGTGCTATTTATATACACATACACAATTATACCCTGACGGTCTAGAGGTATCGAGTGTTGCAGTAAGAACAAAGCCTCCTACTGATTTGAAAAGTAGAGGCCCAGAGATGGACCACAGGAATTCATTGACAAAATGTTGTTGATGTATTGAGGTTCACTGAGTCTGTTATTGAGTGCTGCTCTTCACACAGTATTTCTGTCAGTGGTCAAGACGTATTTACTGTTTAATTCCAACTGCCATCATTGAAACAATTTTTTTTTTTAAATGTACCTTTATTTAACCGGGCAAGTCAGTTAAGAACTAATTGTTATTTTCAATGACGGTCTAGGAACAGTGGGTTTAACTGCCTTGTTCAGGGGCAGAACGACAGATGTGTACCTTGTCAGCTCGGGGATTTGAACTTGCAACCTTTCGGTTACTAGCCCAACGCTCTAGGCTACCCTGCCGCCCCTTAATTCACTACAATAGGAAAAGCAGTTGGAAAAAGGAAACATTTTGGAAACCACAGAAGTCTAATCTCAATAATATAATTCAGTGGCCTTGCTGTCATTTCCTGGGAAATAGCTGATCATTGTGCTACAATTGCAGAGAGAGACCCCCAATTGGCTATAGCTTAAACTGTTTAACATCATCCTCAGCTCTGTCATCTTCCCCAATATGTGGAACCAAGGACTGATCACCCCAATCCACAAAAGTGGAGACAAATTTGACCCCAATAACTACCGTGGGATATGCGTCAACAGCAACCTTGGGAAATTGCTCTGCATTATCATTAACAGCAGACTAGACTAGTAAATTTCCTCAGTGAAAACAATGTGCTGAGCAAATGACAAATTGGCTTTTTATAAAATTACCGTACAACAGACCACGTATTCACCCTGCACACCTTAATTGACAAACAAACAAACCGAAACAAAGGCAAAGTCTTCTCATTCTTGGTTAATTTCAAAAAAGCTTGGCTCAATTTGGCTCGAGGGCCTGCTATACAAATTGATGGAAAGTGGTGTTGGGGGAAAAACATATGACTTTATAAAGTCCATGTACACAAACAAGTGTGCGGTTACAATTGGCAAAAAACACGCACATTTTTTTCCACAGGGCCAGGGTATGAGACAGGGATGCAGCTTAAGCCCGACCCTCTTCAACATATACAGTGGAGAGAACAAGTATTTGATACACTGCCGATTTTGCAGGTTTTCCTACTTACAAAGGATGTAGAGGTCTGTAATTTTTATCATAGGTACACTTCAACTGTGAGAGAAGGAATCTAAAACAAAAATCCAGAAAATCACATTGTATGATTTTTAATTAATTAATTTGCATTTTATTGCATGACATAAGTATTTGATACATCAGAAAAGCAGAACTGAATATTTGGTACAGAAACCTTAGTTTGCAATTACAGAGATCATACGTTTCCTGTAGTTCTTGACCAGGTTTGCACACACTGCAGCAGGGATTTTGGCCCACTCCTCCATACAGACCTTCTCCAGATCCTTCAGGTTTCGGGGCTGTCGCTGGGCAATACGGACTTTCGGCTCCCTCCAAAGATTTTCTATTGGGTTCAGGTCTGGAGACTGGCTAGGCCACTCCAGGACCTTGAGATGCTTCTTACGGAGCCACTCCTTAGTTGCCCTGGCTGTGTGTTTCGGGTCGTTGTCATGCTGGAAGACCCAGCCACGACCCATCTTCAATGCTCTTACTGAGGGAAGGAGGTTGTTGGTCAAGATCTCGCGATACATGGCCCCATCCATCCTCCCTTCAATACGGTGCAGTCGTCCTGTCCCCTTTGCAGAAAAGCATCCCCAAAGAATGATGTTTCCACCTCCATGCTTCACGGTTGGGATGGTGTTATTGGGGTTGTACTCATCCTTCTATTCCTCCAAACACGGCGAGTGGAGTTTAGAGCAAAAAGCTCTATTTTTGTCTCATCAGACCACATGACCTTCTCCCATTCCTCCTCTGGATCATCCAGATGGTCATTGGCAAACTTCAGACGGGCCTGGACATGCGCTGGCTTGAGCAGGGGGACCTTGCGTGCGCTGCAGGATTTTAATCCATGACGGCGTAGTGTGTTACTAATGGTTTTCTTTGAGACTGTGGTCCCAGCTCTCTTCAGGTCATTGACCAGGTCCTGCCGTGTAGTTCTGGGCTGATCCCTCACATTCCTCATGATCATTGATGCCCCACGAGGTGAGATCTTGCATGGAGCCCCAGACCGAGGGTGATTGACCGTCATCTTGAACTTCTTCCATTTTCTAATAATTGTGCCAACAGTTGTTGCCTTCTCACCAAGCTGCTTGGCTATTGTCCTGTAGCCCATCCCAGCCTTGTACAGGTCTACAATTTATCCCTGATGTCCTTACACAGCTCTCTGGTCTTGGCCATTGTGGAGAGGTTGGAGTCTGTTTGATTGAGTGTGTGGACAGGTGTCTTTTATACAGGTAACGAGTTCAAACAGGTGCAGTTAATACAGGTAATGAGTGGAGAACAGGAGGGCTTCTTAAAGAAAAACTAACAGGTCTGTGAGAGCCGGAATTCTTACTGGTTGGTAGGTGATCAAATACTTATGTCATGCAATAAAATGCAAATGAATTACTTAAAAATCATACAATGTGATTTTCTGGATTTTTGTTTTAGATTCCGTCTCTCACAGTTGAAGTGTACCTATGATAAAAATTACAGACCTCTACATGCTTTGTAAGTAGGAAAACCTGCAAAATCCGCAGTGTATCAAATACTTGTTCTCCCCACTGTATATCAACGAATTGGCGAAGGCATTAGAACAGTCTGCAGCACCCGGCCTCACCCTACTAGTCAAATGTCTACTGTTTGCTGATGATCTGGTGCTTCTGTCCCCAACCAAGGAAGGCCAACAGCAGCACCTAGGTCTTCTGCACAGATTCTGTCAGACCTGGGCCCTGACAGTAAATCTCAGTAAGACAAAAATAATGGTGTTCCAAAAAAGGTCCAGTTGCCAGGACAACAAATACAAATTCCATCTAGACACTGTTGCCCTAGAGCACACAAAACTATACATACCTCAGCCTAAACATCAGGGCCACAGGTAACTTCCACAAAGCTGTGAACGATCTGAGAGACAAGGCAAGAACGGCCTTTTATGCCATCAAAAGGAACATAAAATTTGACATACCAATCAGGATCTGGCTAAAAATACTTGAATCAGTCATAGAGCCCATTGCCCTTTATGGTTGTGAGGTCTGGGGTCCGCTCACCAACCAAGATTTCACAAAATGGAACAAACACAAAATTGAGACTCCGCATGCAGCATTCTGCAAAAAAACAACTCTGTGTACAACGTAAAACACCAAATAAGAGTCCCCTAAGCAAGTTGGTCCTGGGGCTCAGTTCACAAACACAAACAGATCCCACAGAGCTCCAGGACAGCAATACAATTAGACCCAACCAAATCATGAGAAAACAAAAAGATAATTACTTTGACACATTGGAAAGAATTTACCAAAAAAACAGAGCAAACTAGAACACTATTTGGCCCTAAACAGAGAGTACACAGTGGCAGAAGACCTGACCACCTTAGCTTAGTTGGTCCATGGGGCTCTGCTTTGGCAATGTACACATACAGATTCCCATGCCAAAGAGCTCTCAGGACATGCAATCTCATATGTGTGTACGCGCATACGCATGTGTGCATGTATGTGTATATACGTGTATGTATGTATATATGTACGTGTGTGTGCACATGTGTGTGTATATGTATGTGTGTACGCGTGTGTGTGTGTGCATGTGTGCATATATGTGTGTGTATGCGTGTATGTGTGTGCGCGTGCGTGTGTGCGTGTGTGTGTGTGTACGCATGTGTGCATGTGTGTGCGCGTGTACGCGCGTGTGTGTGTGTGTGTGTGTGTGTGCGTGTGTGTGTACGTGTGCGTGTGTGTGCATGTGTGTGTACGTGCATGTGTGCGCGCATGTGCGTGTGTGTGTGTGTGCGTGTGTGTGTGATGTGAATGTGTGAGATGTGAGAGTGAGAGTGAGAGTGAGAGTATCAGATGCCCATACAGGCCCTGTCAAAGAAGACCAGAGCGTTTTATTCGTGAGAGTGTTTGCATACCAGAGACCTAGCTCTATGTAAATATAGTGCTGAGATGGGGAATACAGTCAACCCAGAGTCACCAGTAAAACTACATAGATAGAGTACATCCCACATGAAACCCTAATCCCTGTACACTACACTAATTTAGTGCGCTATGTTACAGCCAGATTTGTTTGATCTTGTACATAGTCACAGCTGAATTGTAGTATACAGATTTATACACTGACTATGTCAAACATTAGGAACACCTTCCTAATATTGAGTTGCAGTTGTTGACACAAACCGGTGCACCTGGCACCTACTACCATACCCTGTAAAAAAAGGCACTTAAATAAACTACATGACCAGAAGTATGTGGACACCTGCTCATCACACATCTCATTCCAAAATGATGGCCATTAATATGGAGTTGGTCCCCCCCTTTGCTGCTGTAACAGCCTCCACTCTTCAGGGAAGTCATTAATATGGAGTTGGTCCCCCCCTTTGCTGCTATAACAGCCTCCACTCTTCTGGGAAGGCTTTCCACTAGACGTTGGAACATTGCTGCTGTAATAGCCTCCACTCTTCTGGGAAGTCTTTCCACTAGATGTTGGAACATTGCTGCTGTAACAGCCTCCACTCTTCTGGGAAGGCTTTCCACTAGATGTTGGAACATTGCTGCGGGGACTTGCTTCCATTCAGCCACAAGAGCATTAGTGATGTCGGGCACTGATGTTGGGCGATTAGGCCTGGCTCGCAGTCGGCGTTCCAATTCATCCCCAAAGGTGTTCGATGGGGTTGAGGTCAGGACTCTGTGCAGGCCAGTCAAGTTCTTTCACACCGATCTCGATAAACCATTTCGGTATGGACCTTGCTTTGTGAACGGGGGGCATTGTCATGCTGAAACAGGAAAGGGCCTTCCCCAAACTGTTGCCACAAAGTTGGAAGCACAGAATTGTCTAGAATGTCATTTTATGCTGTAGCATTAAGATTTCCCTTCACTGGAACTAAGGGCCTAAGGCCCGAATCCTGAAAAACAGCCCCAGACCATTATTCCTCCTCCACCAAACTTTACAGTTGGCACTATGCATTGGGGCGGGAAGCGTTCTCCTGGTATCCTCCAAACCCAGATTCGTCTGTCGGACAGCCAGATGGTGAAGCGTGATTCATCACTCCAGAGAACGCGTTTCCACTGCTCCAGAGTCCAATGGCGGCGAGCTTTACACCACTCCAGCCGACGCATGGCATTGCGCATGGCGATCTTAGGCATGTGTGCGTCTGCTCAGCCATGGAAACTAATTTTTAAGCTCCCGATGAACAGTTCTTGTGCTGACGTTGCTTCCAGAGGCAGTTTGGAACTCGGTAGTGGGGATTGCAACCGAGGACAGACGATTTTTACGCTTTACGTGCTTCAGCACCAGGCGGTCCTGTTCTGTAAGCTTGTGTGGCCTACCACTTTGCGGCTGAACCGTTGTTGCTCCTAGACGTTTCCACTTCACAATTAACAGCACTTACAGTTTACTTTGGGCACGTCAGTCATCTGAACATCCGGCAGCTCTAGCAGAGCAGACATTTGATGAATTGACTTGTTGGAAAGGTGCAATCCTATGACGGTGCTATGTTAATAAATCTTCTTTAGGCTAGGGGGCAGTATTCGGAAGTTTGGATGACTGACGTGCCCAAAGTAAACTGCCTGTTACTCAGACCCAGAAGCCAGGATATGCAATATATATATTGGTAGCATTGGATAGAAAACACTCTGACGTTTCTAAAACTGTTAAAATAATGTCTGTGAGTATAACAGAACTGATATGGAAGGCGAAAACCCATCCAAACTCAAGGAGAATCCAACCTGATTTTTTTTTAGGTTACCACCCATTGAAATGCTTGTCTATGGGATATTCAAAGGAAATCCTCCCAGATTGCAGTTCCTAGGGCTTCCACTAGATGTCAACAGTCTTTAGAAAGGGCTTCAGGCTTGTTTTTTGAAAAATGAATTAGTAGTTGTAGTTTTTCAAGTTGGCTCTCATTTTGACTGTAGTCTTGTGGTGCGTGTGGATGAGGGCGCGCACCTCGTTATTTATCTCCGGTATTGAACATAATACATTCTGTCTTAAATTGTATAGTTTATTTACATATTAGGGTACCTGAGGATTTATTAGAAACGTTGTTTGACTTGTTTGGACAAAGTTTATTGGTAACTTTTGGAATTCCTTTAATGCATGTGGAACGGGTGGATTACTGAATCAAACGCGCCAACTAAACAGACTTTTTTGGGCTATAAAGAAGGACTTTATTAAACAAAACGACCATTTGTTGTGTAGCTGGGACCCTTGGGATTGCAAACAGAGGAAGATCTTCAAAGGTAAGTGATTTATTTTATCGCTATTTCTGACATTTGTGACGCCTCTGCTGGTTTGGAAAATGTTTTTAATGCTTTTGTATGTGGGGCGCTGTCCTCAGATAATTGCATGGTATGCTTTCGCCGTAAAGCCTTTTTGTTAATCTGGCTGGATTAACAAGAAGTTAAGCTTTTAAATTATGTATGACACTTGTATTTTCATGAATGTTTAATATTACGATTTTTATATTTTGAATTTCGCACTCAGCAATTTCACCGGATGTCGTCGAGATGGGGCGCTAGCGTCCCACCTAGCCCAAAGAGGTTTTAAAAGTCACTGAGCTCTTCAGTAAGGCCATTCTACTGCCAATGTTTGTCTATAAAGATCGCATGGCAGTGTGCTTGATTTTATACACTGTCAATACACTGGCTGAAAAAGCCAAATCCACTAATTTGAAGGGGTGTCCACATACTTTTGTATATAGAGTGTAATTTGTCTTGCCCATTCAACCTGAATGGAACACACACAATCCGTGTCTCAATTGTCTCAAGGCTTAAAAATCCTTCTTTAACCATGTCTCCTCCCCTTCGTCTACAGTACACTGACTGAAGTGGATATAACAAGTGACATCAATAAGGGATCATAGCTTTCACCTGGATTCACCTGGTCAGTCTATGTCATGGAAATAGTTCCTAATGTTTTGTACACTCGGTGTAGATTTAGATAGGGGGGGAATGAAGAGTGATGCATGTAGGGAATAGAGTGCCGTTTAAGATGGGATCATGTTGTTTGGATTACTATTGAATGTTATTAGATGTACTACTTACTTACAGTTGATAATCAATCAAAATTGAACACATACAGAGCATTCGGAAAGTATTCAGACCACTTGACTTTTTCCCACATTTTGTTACTTTACAGCCTTATATAAACCTTATATAGACAGGCCTTACCCTAAAATGGATTAAATAAAATATCTATGATGTTTATGATGTTTCATTATCAATCCACACACAATATTCCGTACTGACAAAACAGAATTGTTTTTTGTTGAAATGTATTAATTTTTTTACATCAGAAATAACTTACTTACATACGTATTCAGACCCTTTGCTATGAGACTCAAAATTGAGCTTAGTTGCATCCTGTTTCCATTGATCATCCTTGAGATGTTTCTACAACTTGATTGGAGTCCACCTGTGGTAAATTCAATTGATTGGACATGATTTGGAAAGGCACACACCTGTCTATATAAGGTCCTACAGTTGACAGTGCATGTCAGAGGAAAAACCAAGGCATGAGGTCGAAGGAATTGTCCGTAGAGCTCAAGAGACAGGATTGTGTCGAGACACAGATCTGGGGAAGGGTACCAAAACATGTCTGCAGCATTGAAGGTCCACAAGAACACAGTGGCCTCCATCATCCTTAAAATGGAAGAAGTTTGGAACCACCAAGACTCTTCCTAGAGATGGCCGCCCGGCCAAACTGAGCAATCAGGTGAGAAGGACCTTGGTCAGGGAGGTGACCAAGAACTCGATGGTCACTCTAACAGAGCTCCAGAGTTCCTCTGTAGAGATGGGAGAACCTTCCAGAAGGACAACCATCTCTGCAGCAATCCACCAATCAGGCCTTTATGGTAGAGTTCCCAGACAGAAGCCACTCCTCAGTAAAAGGCACATGACAGCCCGCTTGGAGTTTGCCAAAAGGCACCTAAAGACTCTCAGACCACGAGAAACAAGATTCTCTGGTCTGATGAAACCAAGATTGAACTCTTTGGCCTGAAAGCCAAGCGTCACGTCTGGAGGAAACCTGGCACCATCCCTACGGTGATGCATGATGGTGGCAACATCATACTGTGGGGATGTTTTTCAGCGGCAGGGACTGGGAGACTAAACCACTGCCCTATAGGGTTGGTCCTGGTCTGTAGTGCACTATATAGGTTGGGAACCACTGCCCTATATGGGGATCTATAGACTAGGACCAACCCTATCTAAGAATAGTTCAGCTTTTAACGCCTCGACTCTGTCTGCCTCTCAAGTGGCACCCTATTCCCTAGTGCACTACTTTTGACCAGGGCCTATAGGGCTCTGGTCGGGCTCTGGTTAAAAGTCATGCACTATGTAGGGATTAGGGTGCTGGCCCCCTCGCTCTCTCTGGTCGTGCAGTGGTGTTGTTTTGAAGTGAACTGAACTGTGTTTACTCTGGACCCGTTAAAGGGGGCGGGGTCTCTGTCTGTGCGACCCGTCCAGTCCAGGAAGATGTCATCTTTCCACACCGCTGCATCGGAATGCCATTGTCGATGAGCTGGGGTCCCCAATGGCACCCTACCCCCTACATAGTGCACTAGTTTTGACCAGGGCCTATACGGCTGTGGTCAAAAGTAGTGCACTATGTAGGGAATAGTGGACGCATTCCACTCCAAAGGCTGCATACCAAATTCCATCAGCAACTAATCCTGGAAAAATGCTGCACGTCCCTACCAGTTGACTTGCTATTTGTCCCAAATTGCACTCTATTCCCTATGTAGTGCACTACTTTTGACCAGAGCCCTATGGGAATAGGGTGCCATTTGGGATGAACCCCTAGTAGACCTGGCAACCCCTTGATCTACGTCAACAGTGAGCCGCTAGCTAGCTCCTTATCCCCTTACAGTCCATGCCAGATCTATAGTAAAGTCACAGAGAAGCTCCTTTACAGTCAATACCAGATCTACAGTAAACTCACAGGAGAGTGCTAAGGAAATGTTATAAAGAGAAGATATGTTGCAAACCATGTTGTATAGGGGGGAAAAACTGTAATATCTTATGTTTCACCGAGACTTGACTGAACGACGACACGGATAATATAGTGCTGGCTGGCTTCTCCGTGTTTTTTTGGCAGGACAGAGCAGCTACGTCTGGTAAGACGAGGGACGGGGGTGTGTGTCTATTTGTCAATAACAGCTGGTGCGTAATGTCTAATATTAAAGAAGTCTCGGGGTATTGCTCACCTGAGGTAGACTACCATATGATAAGCTGTAGACCACATTATCTACCAATAGAGTTCTCATCTATATTATTCTTAACCATCTATTTACCACCACAAACTGATGCTTGCACTAAGACCGCACTCAGCCAGCTGTATAAGGTCATAAGCAAACAAGAAAATGCTCATCCAGAAGCGGCGCTCCTAGAGGCCGGGGACTTTAAATCCTACTACACCGGCTCTGACGCTCTTCGGATGTGGCAGGGCTTGAAAACTATTACGGACTACAAAGGGAAACCCAGCCACGAGTTGCCCAGTAACGCGAGCCTACCAGATGAGCTAAATGCCTTTTATGCTCGCTTCAGGCCAAGCAACACTGAAGCATGCATAAGAGCACCAGCTGTTCCGGACGACTGTGTGATCACGCTCTCCGTAGCCAATGTGAGCAAGACCTTTAAACAGGTCAGCATTCACAAAGCCGCAGGGTCAGACGGATGACGTGTACTCAAAGCATGCGCAGACCAACTGGCAAGTGTCTTCACTGACATTTTCAACCCTACAACCTCTCCCTGGCTGAGTCTATAATACCTACATGTTTCAAACAGACCACCATAGTCCCTGTGCCCTAGAAAGTGAAGGTAACCTGCCTAAATGATTACCGCCCCGTAGCACTCACGCCGGTAGGCATGAAGTGCTTTGCAAGGCTGGTCATGGCTCACATCAACACCATCATGCCAGAAACCCTAGACCCACTCCAAAATTGCATACTGCCCCAACAGATCCACAGATGACGCAATCTCAATCGCACTCCACACTGCCCTTTCCCACCTGGACAAAAGGAACACCTATGTGAGAATGCTGTTCATTGACTACAGCTCTGTGTTCAACACCATAGTATCCACAAAGCTCATCACTAAGCTCTGGACCCTGGGACTAAACAATTCCCTCTGCAACTGGATCCTGGACTTCCTGATGGGCCGCCCCCAGGTGGTGAGGATAGGTAGCAGTACATCTGCCACGCTGATCCTCAACACTGGGGCCCCCCAGGGGTGCATGCCCAGTCCCCTCCTGTACTCCCTGTTCACCCACGACTGCGTGGCCAAGCACGACTCCAACACCATCATTAAGTTTGCTGACGACACAACAGCCTGATCACCGACAACGATGAGACAGCCTATAGGGAGGTCAGAGACCTGGCAGTGTGGTGCCAGGACAACAACCTCTCCCTCAACGATGAGACAGCCTATAGGGAGGAGGTCAGAGACCTGGCAGTGTGGTGCCAGGACAACAACCTCTCCCTCAACGTGATCAAGACAAAGGAGCTGATCGTGGACTATAGGAAAAGGAGGGCCGAACAGGCCCCCATTACCATTGACACAACGGAAGTGGAGCGGGTCGAGAGTTAAGTTCCTTGGTGTCCACATCAACAACAAACTAGAATGGTCCAAACACACCAAGACAGTTGTGAAGAGGGCACGACAACACCTTTTCCGCATCAGGAGACTGAAAAGATTTGGCATGGGTCCCCAGATCCTCAAAAAGTTCTACAGCTGCACCATCGAGAGCATCCTGACCGGGTTGCATCACCGCCTGGTATGGCAACTGTTCGGCATCTGACCGTAAGGCGCTACAGAGGGTAGTTTTAATACTGCTGCTACTCGCTGTTTATTATCTATGCATAGTCACTTTACAAATGACCTCGACTAACCTGTACCCCTGCACATTGACTCGGTACTGGTACCCCCTGTATATTACCTCGTTATTGTTATGAAAATGTATTGTGTTACTTTTTTCTTATGATTTTCACCTTTTGTTTATTTAGTAAATATTTTATTAACTCTATTTCTTGAACTGCACTTTTGGATAAGGGCTTGTATGTAAGCATTTCACACTAGTCTACCTGGCGGCAGGTATCCTAGTGGTTAGAGCGTTGGGCCAATAACCCGAAAGGTTGCTGGATCGAATCCCTGAGCTGACAAGGTAAAAAATCTGTTCTGCCACTGAGCAAGGCATTTTAACCCACTGTTCCCCGGAGACGTTGGATGTCGATTATAGCAGCCCCCCCCCCCCCCCCCCCGGCACCGCTCTGATTCAGAGGGGTTGGGTTAAATGCGACACATTTCAGTTGAAGGCATTTAGTTGTACATTTAGTTCCCTGTTCTATTCGGCGCATGTGACAAATACAATTAGATTATTATTTTTTTTATTGAAAGGTGACATTGCTACGTCCCATCCATGTGTTATAATATAATGAGGAGATATGAACAAAGATGGCCAGCAGGCCTACGTTATTAGCATATTCTGTCTGATGGTGAGAAGCAGTGAGATGTGCCCAGCGGCAGCACAACATAGTAATCCCCATGATATGAACTCATTAATTACCAAAGCTCCCAGATACAACCTGTCTGAACAACTTCAACAGGAACATGTTTTTGGATTTGTTGAACATGTTCTTGGTTGATGACAGGGCCACATCATAGAACTGGAGTGACAGGGCCTGTCTGATGAGGAATCACTATGAAATGGGGCTGATTTACGACTGGTGAGTTGTCCGACTGGCGAGTTGTCCTACTGGTGAGTTGTCATATCAATACAGACTTCAATAATACTTGAAAGCTTTTTGTCAGCCCATTTACAAGGAGTCCTAAACAAGCCATGGTGTAAGTGAGAGCAGCGGCCAGGTTTCTCTTGAAAAACATGTGTTTTGACCTCAATGGGACAACCTGGTCAAATTAAAAGTATTTTCCTGACCATGTGACCTGACCAGGAATAACTCCATAGGGCCCAGAGTATTTCCTGATCAGGAAAAACCAACTTTCCACAAAGTGAAATTAGCTTATTAGTTAGCATATTATTACACGTTACAGTTATTTTTCTCTCTTATGTTATTCAATCATAAGGGTAGGGGTTGTGTCTTTAAATACATTCTTTATGAACAGCTTTGAATGAACCAAGAACGAGGTACCAAAGTACAATTATTTTTATTATTGAAATTACATACATTTTGAAGGATACAAATTCAAATGTGTTACAAAAATCTATTCATCCTTCTTAAAAAATGTAACACAAAACATTACAAACAGATAAACACAAAAACAGAGTTTTTACATTCAACGACATTTTAAAAGCTTAAGAGTATAAATTGATTTCAATACCGTCTTATTCTCACAGAGCAATTTGGCAAAGTAATTATTTAAGTCTACCTTAAAAAAATAAGATGTTTTTTTTCTCCCTTAAACAATAACTTTTATGGATGTGATATTTAGCAAGAATTATAATCAAATGTACTAAAGTACAAAGTTAACTCCTGAGAAATATAATGACTTTTAAACATGCGATGTGATAATAGAACTCCAAGAATGGTAATATAATGTTGCGGAGTTTATGACATCACCATAGAATTTGTATTCTATTTCGGTTTTAAAATTCTACCATTTTAGTTCCACCATTTCGTTTTGAACCGCCTGGGGCTGCCTTGCTTCACGGAGCGGTGATCATAGCAGTTGCCCCCTTGTTTCTTACGCAGAAGGATGACGGCTTGTGATTTGCCAGAGTTGGCCCCCCCCTCTTTGTAGGTAACTTATTACAAGAGTTTGCGGGCGGAGTCGGTTACCATAAGAGATAAATTGTGTGCTGTACAATAGGAGAGCCGGGTACGAAACTGTCCTTTACTATTCTGTAACGGGGGACAGTACAGGAATCGGGGACCTAAACCCATTAGATAATATTAATTGAAAAGGGAAATTAAAAGGCAAAAAAAGATGTCGGCAAATAAAGATGGAGACGGTGGATGGAAGAGCTTTCTGTGGAATTCGGAAAGGAAGGAATTTCTAGGACGCACTGGTGGCAGTTGGTGTAAGTACATAAATCCGTAATAAACTACTTTTAATCGACGCTTTTCTGGAAATTAACTCGAGGATAAGAATGATACGAGTTGTAGCCCAGTTGTTTCCGTGGATTCTCGGAATAATGTAACGGCACAGAGAGTTCCGGACTCGTTCTGTATTTCCTGATTGAGAAATACAAATACAGCACCTGTTTGATTGGACACAGCATGCTGTGTAGCGAAAATTCACTTTTCAATGGAAAAATTACAGGAGAAACACATCAAATGAATTAAACGTGATTTATAAACAACTAAATCTGTAAAATAACCGTATAACCTATTGATGGAATACGATTAAAATAAATGTAATGAAATTTAGTACTGTCTAAAAGGCAGTTGAAATATATTCAGACTTTTAGATCAAGTGAACGTAAATAATGTTCCTATCCGTTATTATTCGTTTAACCCGGGTCGATCATGTACAGCGAAAACTAGAGTCGGTGTCCTTTGCCAAAGAGGTCATTTTGAAGGACATAATTTACATTATATGGTGGCAATCGGGAGTGTTGGATTGCAACTAGCATGTGCTTGTCTTGCCAAAATGGCATGCTTGTTTCTGCTGTCACATAGTTAGCCTAGATTGGAGAAAATTGATAAAGAGTTGGTAAATATGAATTGATTTCTTTCTCTGAACAAAATAATGTGCCAAATGACAGGGGGACACCCATTACCTCGGTAATTAGCAGTTTTATCCCAATAGAGTTAGTTAGTTTTTTTTAAAGGAATCCGGGTTCAAGGTGAGCAGTCAAGGTGATCGGGCCTTTTCGCCTGAAAGTAATGTCATTGTTTTGGACCGAGAGAATGTCATGTAAAATGAAGCCAACAAATGAGCATTGATTTACCGATGAGACACTTTCTTGTTCAACTGGTGAGCTAGCAACAACTGTAACACAGACGTTATCTCAACATTTTTCTGCTCGGTATTCGAGTGGGAGACTTGTTGCAGTAGGTTATCTATTGGCAACATTTCGTTTTTTATCTAGGCGCTTTTTCTACATAGAAAGATCATGTCACGACTCACATGCTCGGTTTCTCTAGGGCCACCCCTCCCCCACAGACAACTTTGTTTCTTTTAGCAGCTACTGGAAACAATCTGTTGCTTAAATCAATTCCTCGAGTTCACATGGGTAGGGCGATTGTTACGGTAGGCTTTCACAATACGAGCAAAAATAAAGACAGATTGTACGGCTCTTGTAGGGGACACAGTTACAAGGCAACATTTGTTTCCTGCTGCCAGACTATTTTGGTAACGCAAAGAGCGCCTGTTCACTGATAAGTGTTGGTTTATCTCTCGAAACAGTTGCTGTTCTCTGAATTAATTTATACAATTCAGAAGCTCAATGAAAGTAGCTTGCTACGTTTTGAAAAGTGCCAAGGTTTCTGGCGTGTAGCCTTTGTTTGCGTAGCCTACATATCGCGCACGTCGCGTCACATCGATGTGGTTGTTGCAGCCTGGTCTCATAGACTGTCAAAACATAGTAAACGTAAATCCGGGACATTAACTTCTTGCGACTACAGGGGGTGCTGTTCCGAATTAGCATTTTGTCGTCTCCAAATTAAACTGCCTAGTACTCAATTCTTGCTCGTACAATATGCATATTATTAATTATATTGGATAGAAAACACCTTCTAGTTTCATACAACGTTGAAATTATGTCTGTGGGTGACCCAGAAAAATTTCTACAGCGAAATCCATGACAGACAGTGAAAGGTCTGAGAGCGAAGCTCTGGTTTCAGATCAGTTTTTAAGGTCTCTGTCTATCCTATGGCACGACACGAACTGCACCCGCCTTCCCCTGGATGTCAGTAACCAATGAGAAGTGGAATGGGCCTTCTAGGTAGCTCTCAGAGGTTATAAAACACCAAGGAGTGAGAGTAGCCCCCCTTTCGACGCAAGCCCTTACGCAGGATGGGACCTCCGGACGCCATTTTCACAGGCTCGGTTATCAACTTGAAATGTATCCGTCTGTAATTTAATTCGATATAGGACTTAGAAACATCATAAGGTAGTTAATTTAAACCGTTTTATAGCAATTTATATCCGTTTAGTGCGATTCTGAGGAATTTCTTTGTCGTGCACTTTCTAGCTTTGGGAACGTTTCGCGGTCTCGGTCGTTGTTAGTGGACATTTCGAAGGACAGAGGACATCTATCGACCAAAAGACGTTTATAACATAGAAAGGATACATTGCCCAAGAATATGATGGAAGATCAGCTCAAAGTAAGCAATATTTAATATGATAAACCGTGTTTCTGTCGAAATATTTTAAACGCATACATCGCCATTTTGTTTTGTATAGCTTCACTTGGCCAACCCTGTATTGAAAAGTAAGGATAATTTTAAAAATGTAAATCAGCGGTTGCATTAAGAACTAATTTGTCTTTCGATTCCTGTCAACCCTGTATTTTTTAGTCAAGTATATGATTAGCTTTTAATTAAACTAGATCACTCTGATAGATGACGTCAGACATATTGAGGCTTGATTTCCTAGTATTTTCATTGTGTAACCACGGTTTTGTATGGCTAAATATGCACCTTTTCGAACAAACTGTATATGTATGTTGTAAAATGATGTTACAGGAGTGTCATCGGAAGAATTCTGAGAAGGTTAGTGAAAAAATTAATATCTTTTGGCGGTGATTACGTTATAGCGCTCTTTGGCTGGAATCGATGCTCTGGTAACGTTTTCACATGTAGTATGCTAACTTATCGATTTATTGTGTTTTCGCTGTAAAACGCTTAGAAAATCTGAAATATTGTCTGGAATCACAAGATCTGGGTCTTTCCATTGCTATGCTTTGTCTATTCTTATGAAATGTTTTATGATGAGTAAATTGGTCATACACGTTGCTCTATCTAGTAATTCTAGTCGATTTGCGATGGTCGGTGCAATTGTAAACTGTGATTTCTACCTGAAATATGCACTTTTTTCTAACAAAAACTATCCTATACCATGAATATGTTATCAGACTGTCATCTGAAGAGGTTTTTTCTTGGTTAGTGGATATCAATATCTTAGTTGAGCCGAATTGGTGATAGCACCTGAAGGAGTAAGAAACTGATGGAGTTAGAATAGTGGTGTATTTTGCTAACGTGTTTAGCTAATAGATTTACATATTTTGTCTTCCCTGTAAAACATTTTAAAAATCTGAAATGGTGGCTTTATTCACAAGATCTGTATCTTTCATCTGGTGTCTTGGACTTGTGATTTAATGATATTTAGATGCTACTATCTACTTCTGAAGCTATGCTATCTATGCTAATCAGTGTGTGGGGGGTGGGGGGTGATCCCGGATACGGGGTTGAGGTTCGGTAAAGGTTAAAAATAGTATGACATGTTTGATATGGCTACATAAGACAGCAGGTTACTTGAGGCAAAAAAACGAAAGTCGGATGGGTGGGTGTATAACGCCATCATCTAGCAACCCAAAGGTTGCGAGTTCGAATCTCATCACAGACAACTTTAGCATTTGATGATTTTAGCTACTTAGGTTAAAGAGTTAAGTGTTAGCTAACATGCTAACTCAGAAACCCTAGCCTAGCTAGAATTCGTAACATATAATACAAATGATAGTTCGTAACATATCATACGAAATGGGTGATAGACATCCACAAATTAATACATAGTGTAAAATAATCACAGGAAACAAAGTTTCTCAGATTTACGTACAGAATAATACAAAAAGCTCTGAGACCAGGTTGCAGCGGTTATTGCTCAGGATAAGCCTTCCAATTGGCTGGCTGTGCAGCACCATCTCATTTTCGCATCAAATCACAATTGGTCATCATCAAAATGGGTAGGAATTAGCGACTACGTAGGCTACATTGATTCAGGGCTTCATTTAGTGACACTTGTATCCCAATGACGGTGTAATAACCCTTATACTTACGGCTACCCATACAGTACTATATAAAATATTCTATATATATATATATATAAGCGTATACGGTGCTATTGCACGAAATAGGACAATTATGATAATCTCAGCAATCTCTGTGCTGCTTGCCTTGAGAAATGTGAGAACGTGCCTGAGTTGTCCATTCACAACACGAAGCCATGCTTGCCTGCCTGCCTGTCTACCCTGCTGCTCTTGGGGGGGGGGGGGGGGGTAGACCGAGCTGAGAGAGAGAGAGAGAGAGAGAGAGGTTATCACAAGGACTGGAAGGCATTCAACAAGTCTCCTATTGGCCAATTTGATCACATTCACTCAGTGGTCCGATGGCTCTTTATCACAAGAGAGCGAGAAAACGATAGCGGTCTGAATTTAGCTATTCCCCCGGTCGTAGGTAAGAAAAACACATATTTGAGAGACAAATAAATGAATTGGACTTTGGAACGGGCCTATAGGGCTCGCCAGCTTGTAGTCCCGATGGCTCGTTGCCCAAAGCCTACGGAGGAAATGAATGCAGCTTTTGGAGGTGTTTTGGATTACACGGTCTGAGGTTAACAGGTTTCGGAGATCTTATACATTTTGTTCTATGAGATAATATCAGTCAGTTTAATCTATGAGATAATATCAGTCAGTTTAATCTGAGATAATATCAGTCAGTTTAACCTGAGATAACATCAGTCAGTTTAATCTGAAATAACATCAGTCAGTTTAATCTATGAGATAATATCAGTCAGTTTAATCTGAGATAACATCAGTCAGTTTAATCTGAGATAATATCAGTCAGTTTAATCTAAAATAATATCAGTCAGTTTAATCTGAGATAATATCAGTCAGTTTAATCTGAGATAATATCAGTCAGTTTAATCTGAGATAACATCAGTCAGTTTAATCTATGAGATAATATCAGTCAGTTTAATCTGAGATAACATCAGTCAGTTTAATCTGAGATAACATCAGTCAGTTTAATCTGAGATAACATCAGTCAGTTTAATCTGAGATAATATCAGTCAGTTTAATCTGAGATAATATCAGTCAGTTTAATCTGAGATAACATCAGTCAGTTTAATCTATGAGATAACATCAGTCAGTTTAATCTATGAGATAATATCAGTCAGTTTAATCTGAGATAATATCAGTCAATTTAATCTATGAGATAATATCAATCAGTTTAATCTGAGATAATATCAGTCAGTTTAATCTGAGATAATATCAGTCAGTTTAATCTGAGATAATATCAGTCAGTTTAATCTATGAGATAATATCAGTCAGTTTAATCTGAGATAACATCAGTCAGTTTAATCTATGAGATAATATCAATCAGTTTAATCTATGAGATAATATCAGTCAGTTTAATCTGAGATAATATCAGTCAGTTTAATCTATGAGATAATATCAGTCAGTTTAATCTGAGATAATATCAGTCAGTTTAATCTATGAGATAACATCAGTCAGTTTAATCTATGAGATAATATCAGTCAGTTTAATCTATGAGATAACATCAGTCAGTTTAATCTATGAGATAATATCAGTCAGTTTAATCTGAGATAATATCAGTCAATTTAATCTATGAGATAATATCAATCAGTTTAATCTGAGATAATATCAATCAGTTTAATCTGAGATAATAGTCAGTTTAATCTACGAGATAATATCAGTCAGTTTAATCTATGAGATAATATCAGTCAGTTTAATCTATGAGATAATATCAGTCAGTTTAATCTGAGATAATATCAGTCAGTTTAATCTATGAGATAATATCAGTCAGTTTAATCTATGAGATAATATCAGTCAGTTTAATCTGAGATAATATCAGTCAGTTTAATCTATGAGATAATATCAGTCAGTTTAATCTGAGATAATCAGTCAGTTTAATCTATGAGATAATATCAGTCAGTTTAATCTATGAGATAATATCAGTCAGTTTAACCTGAGATAATATCAGTCAGTTTAATCTGAGATAACATCAGTCAGTTTAATCTATGAGATAATATCAATCAGTTTAATCTGAGATAATATCAGTCAGTTTAATCTATGAGATAATATCAGTCAGTTTAATCTGAGATAATATCAGTCAGTTTAATCTGAGATAATATCAATCAGTTTAATCTATGAGATAATATCAGTCAGTTTAATCTGAGATAATATCAGTCAGTTTAATCTGAGATAATATCAGTCAGTTTAATCTATGAGATAATATCAGTCAGTTTAATCTATGAGATAATATCAGTCAGTTTAATCTGAGATAATATCAGTCAGTTTAATATGAGATAATATCAGTCAGTTTAATCTATGAGATAATATCAGTCAGTTTAATCTGAGATAATATCAGTCAGTTTAATCTGAGATAATATCAGTCAGTTTGATGAGCCTACTTACTTAACTATCTCCTGTTTTGTGTAGCGTGAGGCAGCTTGATGTACAAGTGCCACCCCTGGACAGGACACTAGTCTATCACAGGGCCTTAACCCTGGACAGGACACTAGTCTATCTCAGGGCCTTACCCCTGGACAAGATGCTGGTCTATCACAGGGCCTTAACCCTGGACAGGACGCTAGTCTATCTCAGGGCCTTAACCCTGGACAGGACGCTAGTCTATCTCAGGGCCTTACCCCCAATCTTATCTCTTTAATGCTGAATGTCAAGCGGAAACACATCAGGTCCCATTTTTAGAGTCTTTGGTATGACCCGACCAGAGATTGAATTCATAACTTTCCAATCTCAGGACACTTTAACCACAAGGCCACTGAGTTGGTCTATCAGACAGTAAAAACATGACCTTTATTTATTATGAAGCTTTTATGTGCTTGTTTGGATTACATAAATTCTTTAAAAATATATATTTTTAAGTGAGGTTAGCTGATAGATGATCCAATAGAATAATGCATCAGAACTCATAAACCTGTTTACCACAGACCCTATTTTCAGCGTTTAATAAAAACCAATTTTAACCAATGAGCCTCCGTTAATAGAGCCCCACAGTGGAGGTGTCATAATACCCATAAAACCTAGCGGTCAAACAGGGAAATGGTTCCAATCGTTTTTTCACCATAAACTTGTCCCATAGGGGATTTTAGAAAGTTTAAATATGGGCTGTGTTTTGTGCAGGCCTACCCTGGCATGACGTCTTGATAACCATGTAAATCCCTCACGGACAAGGTGAATTATCAATATATTTGGCTCTATTTACACTCAGTTAAAAAGAAGAAGAAGCTAATTAGCCTCAAAGTAGACATCATGCCAGACTACAAATCCCAGCCAGCTCCTGCACCTCATCTCTAGCAGACACCTTTTCTAACAGGTATTGATCCTGCACCTCATCTCTAGCAGACACCTTTTCTAACAGGTATTGATCCTGCACCTCATCTCTAGCAGACACCTTTTCTAACAGGTATTGATCCTGCACCTCATCTCTAGCAGACACCTTTGCTAACAGGTATTGATCCTGCACCTCATCTCTAGCAGACACCTTTTCTAACAGGTATTGATCCTGCACCTCATCTCTAGCAGACATCTTTTCTAACAGGTATTGATCCTGCACCTCATCTCTAGCAGACACCTTTTCTAACAGGTATTGATCCTGCACCTCATCTCTAGGAGACACATTGTCTAACAGGTATTGATCCTGCACCTCATCTCTAGCAGACACCTTTTCTAACATGTATTGATCCTGCACCTCATCTCTAGCAGACACCTTTTCTAACAGGTATTGTGTCAATTTAAAACTTGCACAAGACAGTTCACAGAATAGTCAATGTAAAGAAATGTAGCCAATTTATTAACTACTACATTTAGATAACATTAGATAGTTAATCCAGAGATTCTTACCTTTGCCTCAAATTCGGCAGTCTCGTTCAGATCATCATGGAATTTGTAGTTCTTTATGATCGCCACATTAGCAGGTAATTAGCATTTCATTTTTAAGGGGGTAAATACAGGCTAATATATTGATAAAAGTCACCTTGTCCAAGAGATTTACATGATTATCAAAACGTCACGCCAGGGTAAGCCTACACAAAACACAGCCCTTATTTTAAGTGTTTCTAGAATCCCCTATGGGGAGAAATGAATGGTGGAAAAACGATTGGAGCCATTTCCCTGTTTGAACGCTAGGTTTTATGGGTATTATGACTCATACTGTGGTACTCTATGCCTACAAAAATACAGCCACGGTCACCTTCGATGCAACTGGTTTGCATCTCTCTCACCCCAGAGCTCGCTGCCATGGTTACCGCCAGTCAATCAGTCGCTCTCTCTCTCTCTCACACACACACCGACCCAGACACTGTTGCACTATGCATTTATTCTGCTCAAACACTAGTAAAAGTGTTTCCCGTCGATTGTTTTGTTATGACCCAAGGTTAAGGGCAGCAGGGTTGATTTACTGTTGGTCATCCTGTCACCTTCACTTGCAGGGAGAGAAAGTAACATGTCTTGCCACACCCGTCTCTGCCTGACTGCACGGCGCCATGTGAGGTGGGGGGGGGGGGGGGGGAGTTTGGGGATGTTTGTAAATGAGGCTGATAGAGGAGAGGGACTGGTAACCGTCGACAACGAGCCAGAGTGACTCACCCTGCTAGATGTTGTTGCCCTCCGTTACTATTTCATCATGGGAGGGAGACGAGATTCATTTCAACACACAGCGTATGGAGTGGTGTAGAGAACAGTAGAGGGGTGTAGAGAACAGTAGAGTAGAGAACAGTAGACTAGAGAACAGTAGACTAGAGAACAGTAGACTAGAGAACAGTAGAGTAGAGAACAGTAGAGTAGAGAACAGTAGACTAGAGAACAGTAGACTAGAGAACAGTAGAGTAGAGAACAGTAGAGTAGAGAACAGTAGAGTAGAGAACAGTAGAGTAGAGAACAGTAGAGTAGAGAACAGTAGAGTAGAGAACAGTAGACTAGAGAACAGTAGAGTAGAGAACAGTAGAGTAGAGAACAGTAGAGTAGAGAACATTAGACTAGAGAACATTAGACTAGAGAACAGTAGAGTAGAGAACAGTAGAGTAGAGAACAGTAGAGTAGAGAACAGTAGAGTAGAGAACAGTAGAGAACAGTAGAGTAGAGAACAGTAGAGTAGAGAACAGTAGAGTAGAGAACAGTAGACTAGAGAACAGTAGACTAGAGAACAGTAGAGTAGAGAACAGTAGAGAACAGTAGAGACCAGTAGAGTAGAGAACAGTAGAGTAGAGAACAGTAGAGTAGAGAACAGTAGAGTAGAGAACAGTAGACTAGAGAACAGTAGAGTAGAGAACAGTAGAGAACAGTAGAGTAGAGAACAGTAGAGTAGAGAACAGTAGAGTAGAGAACAGTAGAGTAGAGAACAGTAGACTAGAGAACAGTAGAGTAGAGAACAGTAGAGAACAGTAGAGTAGAGAACAGTAGAGTAGAGAACAGTAGAGTAGAGAACAGTAGAGTAGAGAACAGTAGAGTAGAGAACAGTAGAGTAGAGAACAGTAGACTAGAGAACAGTAGAGTAGAGAACAGTAGACTAGAGAACAGTAGAGTAGAGAACAGTAGAGAACAGTAGAGTAGAGAACAGTAGAGTAGAGAACAGTAGAGTAGAGAACAGTAGAGTAGAGAACAGTAGAGTAGAGAACAGTAGAGTAGAGAACAGTAGAGTAGAGAACAGTAGAGTAGAGAACAGTAGAGTAGAGAACAGTAGAGTAGAGAACAGTAGAGTAGAGAACAGTAGAGTAGAGAACAGTAGACTAGAGAACAGTAGAGTAGAGAACAGTAGACTAGAGAACAGTAGAGTAGAGAACAGTAGAGAACAGTAGAGTAGAGAACAGTAGAGTAGAGAACAGTAGAGTAGAGAACAGTAGAGTAGAGAACAGTAGAGTAGAGAACAGTAGAGTAGAGAACAGTAGAGTAGAGAACAGTAGAGTAGAGAACAGTAGAGTAGAGAACAGTAGAGTAGAGAACAGTAGAGTAGAGAACAGTAGACTGGAGAACAGTAGAGTGGAGAACAGTAGAGTGGTGTAGAGAACAGTAGTGGTGTAGAGTGGTGTAGAGGAGAGAACAGAGTAGAGAACAGTAGAGTGGTGTAGAGAACAGTAGAGTGGTGTAAAGTAGAGAACAGTAGAGTGGTGTAAAGTAGAGTGGTATAGAGTAGAGAACAGTAGAGTAGAGAACAGTAGTGGTGTAGAGAACAGTAGAGTGGTGTATAGTAGAGAACAGTAGAGTGGTATAGAGTAAATTAGTGTTATTAAATTAGTGAGATTAGTGTAGACTAGAGAACAGTAGAGTAGAGAACAGTAGAGTAGAGAACAGTAGAGAACAGTAGAGTGGTATAGAGTAGAGAACAGTAGAGTGGTGTATAGTAGAGAACAGTAGAGTAGAGAACAGTAGAGTGGTATAGAGTAGAGAACAGTAGAGTAGAGAACAGTAGAGAACAGTAGAGTAGAGAACAGTAGAGTGGTGTAAAGTAGAGAACAGTAGAGTAGAGAACAGTAGTGGTGTAGAGAACAGTATAGTAGAGAACAGTAGAGTGGTGTAGAGAACAGTAGAGTGGTGTAGAGAACAGTATAGTAGAGAACAGTAGAGTAGAGAACAGGAGAGTAGAGAACAGTAGAGTGGTGTAGAGAACAGTAGAGTGGTGTAGAGAACAGTAGAGTGGTGTAGAGAACAGTAGAGTGGTGTAGGGAACAGTAGACTGGTGTAGGGAACAGTAGAGGGGTGTAGAGTAGAATGGTGTAGAGTGGTGTAGAGTAGAGAACAGTAAAGTAGAGAACAGTAGAGTGGTGTAGAGAACAGTAGAGTGGTGTAGAGAACAGTAGATTGGTGTATAGTTAAGAACTGTAGAGTGGTGTATAGTAAAGAACAGTAGAGTAGAGAACAGTAGAGTGGTGTAGTGAACAGTAGAGTGGTGTAGAGAACAGTAGAGTGGTGTAGAGAACAGTAGAGTGGTGTATAGTTAAGAATTGTAGAGTGGTGTATAGTAAAGAACAGTAGAGTGGTGTAGGGAACAGTAGAGTGGTGTAGAGAACAGTAGAGTGGTGTATAGTTAAGAATAGTAGAGTGGTGTAAAGTAGAGAACAGTAGAGTGGTGTAGAGAACAGTAGAGTGGTGTATAGTAAAGAACAGTATAGTAGAGAACAGTAGAGTGGTGTAGAGAACAGTAGAGTGGTGTATAGTTAAGAACAGTAGAGTGGTGTAGAGAACAGTAGAGTGGTGTAGAGAACAGTAGAGTGGTGTATAGTAGAGAATAGTAGAGTGGTGTATAGTAGAGAACAGTAGAGTGGTGTATAGTAAAGAACAGTAGAGTGGTGTATAGTAAAGAACAGTAGAGTGGTGTATAGTTAAGAACAGTAGAGTGGTGTAGAGAACAGTAGAGTGGTGTAGAGAACAGTAGAGTGGTGTAGAGAACAGTAGTGGTGTAGAGTGGTGTAGAGGAGAGAACAGAGTAGAGAACAGTAGAGTGGTGTAGAGAACAGTAGAGTGGTGTAAAGTAGAGAACAGTAGAGTGGTGTAAAGTAGAGTGGTATAGAGTAGAGAACAGTAGAGTAGAGAACAGTAGTGGTGTAGAGAACAGTAGAGTGGTGTATAGTAGAGAACAGTAGAGTGGTATAGAGTAAATTAGTGTTATTAAATTAGTGAGATTAGTGTAGACTAGAGAACAGTAGAGTAGAGAACAGTAGAGTAGAGCACAGTAGAGAACAGTAGAGTGGTATAGAGTAGAGAACAGTAGAGTAGAGAACAGTAGTGGTGTAGAGAACAGTAGAGTGGTGTATAGTAGAGAACAGTAGAGTGGTATAGAGTAAATTAGTGTTACTAAATTAGTGAGATTAGTGTAGACTAGAGAACAGTAGAGTAGAGAACAGTAGAGTAGAGAACAGTAGAGAACAGTAGAGTAGAGAACAGTAGAGTGGTATAGAGTAGAGAACAGTAGTGTAGAGAACAGTAGAGTGGTGTATAGTAGAGAACAGTAGAGTAGAGAACAGTAGAGTGGTATAGAGTAGAGAACAGTAGAGTAGAGAACAGTAGAGAACAGTAGAGTAGAGAACAGTAGAGTGGTGTAAAGTAGAGAACAGTAGAGTAGAGAACAGTAGTGGTGTAGAGAACAGTATAGTAGAGAACAGTAGAGTGGTGTAGAGAACAGTAGAGTGGTGTAGAGAACAGTATAGTAGAGAACAGTAGAGTAGAGAACAGGAGAGTAGAGAACAGTAGAGTGGTGTAGAGAACAGTAGACTGGTGTAGGGAACAGTAGAGGGGTGTAGAGTAGAATGGTGTAGAGTGGTGTAGAGTAGAGAACAGTAAAGTAGAGAACAGTAGAGTGGTGTAGAGAACAGTAGATTGGTGTATAGTTAAGAACTGTAGAGTGGTGTATAGTAAAGAACAGTAGAGTAGAGAACAGTAGAGTGGTGTAGTGAACAGTAGAGTGGTGTAGAGAACAGTAGAGTGGTGTAGAGAACAGTAGAGTGGTGTATAGTTAAGAACTGTAGAGTGGTGTATAGTAAAGAACAGTAGAGTGGTGTAGGGAACAGTAGAGTGGTGTAGAGAACAGTAGAGTGGTGTATAGTTAAGAATAGTAGAGTGGTGTAAAGTAGAGAACAGTAGAGTGGTGTAGAGAACAGTAGAGTGGTGTATAGTAAAGAACAGTATAGTAGAGAACAGTAGAGTGGTGTAGAGAACAGTAGAGTGGTGTAGAGAACAGTAGAGTGGTGTATAGTAGAGAATAGTAGAGTGGTGTATAGTAGAGAACAGTAGAGTGGTGTATAGTAAAGAACAGTAGAGTGGTGTATAGTAAAGAACAGTAGAGTGGTGTATAGTTAAGAACAGTAGAGTGGTGTAGAGAACAGTAGAGTGGTGTAGAGAACAGTAGAGTGGTGTATAGTAAAGAACAGTAGAGTGGTGTAGAGAACAGTAGAGTGGTGTAGAGAACAGTAGAGGGGTGTATAGTAAAACAGTAGAGTGGTGTAGAGAACAGTAGAGTGGTGTAGAGAACAGTAGAGTGGTGTAGAGAACAGTAGAGTGGTGTATAGTTAAGAACAGTAGAGTGGTGTATAGTAAAGAACAGTAGAGTAGAGTGGTGTAGAGTGGTGTCGAGAACAGTAGAGTGGTGTAGAACAGTAGAGTGGAGTATAGAACAGTAGTGGTGTAGAGTAAAGAACAGTAGAGTGTAGTAGTGTATGTGTAGGGGAGGGAATGTTCTGTAATAGTGTATGTGTAGGGAATGTTCTGTAGTAGTGTATGTGTAGGGAATGTTCTGTGTAGTGTAGTGTAGGGAATGTTCTGTAGTAGTGTATGTGTAGGGAATGTTCTGTAGTAGTATGTGTAGGGAATGTTCTGTAGTAGTGTAGGGAATGTTCTGTAGTAGTGTAGGGGATGTTCTGTGGTAGTGTAGGGGATGTTGTGTAGTAGTGTAGGGGATGTTGTGTAGTAGTGTAGGGGATGTTGTGTAGTAGTGTAGGGGATGTTGTGTAGTAGTGTAGGGGATGTTGTGTAGTAGTGTAGGGGATGTTGTGTAGTAGTGTAGGGGATGTTGTGTAGTAGTGTAGGGGATGTTGTGTAGTAGTGTAGGGGATGTTGTGTAGTAGTGTAGGGGATGTTGTGTAGTAGTGTAGGGGATGTTGTGTAGTAGTGTAGGGGATGTTGTGTAGTAGCATTAACAGCAGGATTAACAGGCTGAAGTTTACAGTCAATCCAGAATAAGTAAAACCGTAGAGAGATTTAGTACCAGGAAGATTAACACTCTTGTGCCTCTCACAAAGATTTAGACTGTCTTTGTAATTAAATAAATACTTTAATGACTTCTCATATTGGATCATAAGCACTTATAATGACAGCATCAGCTTAGTTTAGATAAGCAAATATTTGGTTGTTTTTTTCAGCCATTTTGAAAGTGATTTTGTAGACATGTCCATTAGTTACTGAGCTGTGGTGGCAAAGGAGGACACGTTGAATTAGATTTAAAGTCATCTCAATCACCAATATATCCCTATAACCCTCAAATAACATCTATGGTTAAATAACTTGACTTCAAACTTGCTTTTTTTGTTTTGTTGTTGTTGTATTTTGATAAATGATTAGAATTCTAGCTGGCCACGCCACACCCTGCATCGCTCAGCACATTCCTAGTCACTAGAGTTACTCAGCCCTTTAAACCCCCAGCGGTCTTCCGTTCAGCTTCCTGTCAGGCTAATGTCTAACGTGGTTTTCCTGGAGAGGGAAGTTTCCCTGGAATTTCCAGTTAGAATCAATTTCAGGCAACATGTTCAAGGGGGCCTGTATTGTTGACACCCTATTCACCGTGTTAGATCTGCTAAAACAGGACATGCATATCACTACGCCGTCGACTACTAAATCTGTCGCATGTGTCTATTTGTAACGAATCCCTTCGGTCTTTCTCTCCGCAGTTAAAATCTTGTTGTTCTACCTGATCTTCTATGGATGCTTGGCTGGGATTTTCATCGGGACCATCCAGGCCCTGCTGCTAACCCTTAGTAACTACAAACCCACCTACCAGGACAGAGTCGCCCCACCAGGTAAAGACTGCTCTACTCACCATATACTGCTTCATGTTGCTTTACACTGCTTTATACTGTACAATACTACTTTATACTGCTTTATACTACTTTATACTGTACAATACTACTTTATACTGCTTTATACTACTTTATACTGTACTATACTACTTTATACTGCTTTATACTACTTTATACTGTACTATACTACTTTATACTGCTTTATACTACTTTATACTGTACTATACTACTTTATACTGCTTTATACTACTTTATACTGTACTATACTACTTTATACTGCTTTATACTACTTTATACTGTACTATACTACTTTATACTACTTTATACTACTTTATACTGCTTTATACTACTTTATACTGCTTCATGTTGCTTTATACTACTTTATACTGCTTTCTACTACTTTCTACTGCTTTATACTACTTTATACTACTTCCTACTACTTTATACTGCTTTATACTACTTTATCCTGTACTATACTACTTTATACTGCTTTATACTACTTTATACTGTACTATACTACTTTATACTACTTTCTACTACTTTCTACTGCTTTATACTACTTTATACTGCTTCATGTTGCTTTATACTACTTTATCCTGTACTATACTACTTTATACTGCTTTATACTACTTTATACTGTACTATACTACTTTCTACTACTTTCTACTGCTTTATACTACTTTATACTGCTTTATCCTGTATTATACTACTTTATACTACTTTATCCTGTATTATACTACTTTATACTACTTTATCCTGTATTATACTACTTTATGTTGCTTTATGAAATATCCTTTTGTGATTTTGTTAAGTGTGATTTCCATCAGAAGCTAATTGAAGGGATAAGATCTGCAGGTGGTAGAGATTGAGGAATTATACAGTGCATTCGGAAAGTATTCAGACCCCTTGACTTTTTCTTCACATTTTGTTACGTTACAGCCTTATTCTAAAATTATAGTTTTTTCCCTCATCAACCAACACACAATACCCCATAATGACAAAGCAAAAACAGTATTTTGGAAATGTTTGCAAATTTATTAAAAATAACTAAAAAAGTTTTTACGTTCTGTTGGCTCAGTGGAACGAAAAAATGTAATTCCGTTATAATTGAAAGATTATAGCTTCTGTAGTAAATTTGTTTTACAGAGAACATTTATACTGTGGACATAAATGGAAATGGAACCAGGATTAAAACATATAGGCGTAGTAAGGAGCTGTATAATGTATGACAAATAATCTCGAAACTTGAAATACAGGCCTAGATAAAGACCTCATATATGTAAGAGAATATTCGAATAGGCTTTTATCAGAATCGACCATAATGCATTGTACCATCTAAACCGCTGTGAAATATATTTTCCTGAACCAATAATATTGTATTTTCAGCTGTTAGAAGCTGGTGTACAAAACCGAGAGTAAAAGACGCAAAAACTAAACTTAAGATCGGGCAGCATAGAAATAGTGCAGATAGAACAGATCTACCGCGTCTTAGACTTGATTTCAATGAGAATGCCAGATCTATAACTCACATTTCTATGTGAATTTGGTCAGGTCGTCCATAAACGTCCATATTGCAGCTTTAAGGGCTTCTAACGTGTTATTATTGCACGGTGGGTGAAGGGTTGTGGCCCCTTTATGTTGCTGTAATGTGGTTGTCTGCCCACTTCCAAGGTTTCTGTAAAAACCTGCTCCTGAACGCCACCTCCTCCCCACTGAAGGTCCCATTGACCTCAGACAGCTTCAGCCATTTTGTCCTTCACTCTTCCTCCTCCCTGCCTGCCAGCTTCCCGCCTCAGTCTTCTGCTCTGGGAAACACAGCATGCACAGTTTTTACTGGTACTCGACTGCCTGTCTGTTCACGAACACATCTTTGGGATTGGGTTTTCACAACACTGCGTGTGCATGGCAGCTCGTATGAGCCTGTACTCCTGTATGTGGTACAGATGTAGGATCTTAATTTGAGCCAGTTTGCTACAGCAGGAAAATAATCCTGTGGAAATGTGGATTATAGTTAATGGACATTTATGTAGGGGTTGCTCCATTTTTCGTACGGGAAAATCAAGTCTGAAATTTCAAAGTGGATATTTAAACTTTTAAAACCTCAAATACACTACAAATGTTCCTGCAACAGGGTGATCAAATTAAGATCCTAAATCTGTACATTCCCTGGAAATGGCAGAGAATCAACCCTTTAAGCCTGGTGAAATGATTTCTGTAATCTTTTGAAGGCACGTTGAAAGAGTCGAAACAGCCTGTTGTATGAGAAGTTACTGCTGCTTCCTTAGTCTGGCTGGGAGGACGTTTGGAAGCTGTCTCTCTGTCTGTCTGTCTGTCTGTCTGTCTCTGTCTCTGTCTCTGTCTCTGTCTCTGTGTCTGTCTGTCTCGTCAGGGGAAACATGTTAACATGCCAAAACAAAAGTGAGAAGAAACAATAAAAAATGAACAGTAAACATTACACTCATGTTTCAAAGGAATAGAGACATTTCAAATGTCATATTATGGCTACATACAGTGTTATAGTGATGTCAAATAGTTCAAGTACAAAAGGGAAAATAAATAAACAGAAATATGGATTGTATTTACAATGGTGTTTGTTCTTCACTCGTTGCCCTTTTCTTGTCACCCAATAGACACGTGAGTTTAACAACATTGGTTTTACGCTCTCTTTCTCCTAGCCCTACCTACCCTGTCTGTGTCAGGGCATCTCTCCTAGCCCTACCTACCCTGTCTGTGTCAGGGCATCTCTCCTAGCCCTACCTACCCTGTCTGTGTCAGGGCATCTCTCCTAGCCCTACCTACCCTGTCTGTGTCAGGGCATCTCTCCTAGCCCTACCTACCCTGTCTGTGTCAGGGCATCTCTCCTAGCCCTACCTACCCTGTCTGTGTCAGGGCATCTCTCCTAGCCCTACCTACCCTGTCTGTGTCAGGGCATCTCTCCTAGCCCTACCTACCCTGTCTGTGTCAGGGCATCTCTCCTAGCCCTACCTACCCTGTCTGTGTCAGGGCATCTCTCCTAGCCCTACCTACCCTGTCTGTGTCAGGGCATCTCTCCTAGCCCTACCTACCCTGTCTGTGTCAGGGCATCTCTCCTAGCCCTACCTACCCTGTCTGTGTCAGGGCATCTCTCCTAGCCCTACCTACCCTGTCTGTGTCAGGGCATCTCTCCTAGCCCTACCTACCCTGTCTGTGTCAGGGCATCTCTCCTAGCCCTACCTACCCTGTCTGTGTCAGGGCATCTCTCCTAGCCCTACCTACCCTGTCTGTGTCAGGGCATCTCTCCTAGCCCTACCTACCCTGTCTGTGTCAGGGCATCTCTCCTAGCCCTACCTACCCTGTCTGTGTCAGGGCATCTCTCCTAGCCCTACCTACCCTGTCTGTGTCAGGGCATCTCTCCTAGCCCTACCTACCCTGTCTGTGTCAGGGCATCTCTCCTAGCCCTACCTACCCTGTCTGTGTCAGGGCATCTCTCCTAGCCCTACCTACCCTGTCTGTGTCAGGGCATCTCTCCTAGCCCTACCTACCCTGTCTGTGTCAGGGCATCTCTCCTAGCCCTACCTACCCTGTCTGTGTCAGGGCATCTCTCCTAGCCCTACCTACCCTGTCTGTGTCAGGACATCTCTCCTAGCCCTACCTACCCTGTCTGTGTCAGGGCATCTCTCCTAGCCCTACCTACCCTGTCTGTGCCAGGGCATCTCTCCTAGCCCTACCTACCCTGTCTGTGCCAAGGTCTGTTTGCACAGCATATGCTGTCATCTAGGCGGTATTTTTAGCAGCCATTGTAAAAGACTGGCTTCGTGCACATTGGCCTGTCGGCCATTTCCCCCTCCAGAGCTGTTGACTATCAAAGGCCGTCCTGCGCCGCGAGGCAGCAGAAACCACATAAGTAGGTGTGGAGTGTCGTGAGCTGAAGTGAGTTTCCATTGGTGGCCAGATAAAGGAAAGAGACGGCAGCTAGAGTTTAGAGAGCCAAAGTCCTGGCTCTCATTCTGAGGATAAAAGTTTCCATTGTGAGTGAAGACCACGTGAGGCTGGTGGTTGGGTGGGGGCAGGAGCCGTGACTGGAAGTAAAACAACTTGACTGTGTTGAACATGTGACTTCCCATAACATGTGCTAGGATATATGTTTTGAGTAGCTTTAAGATGTGAACGGTTGGTTTTCATTGAGATCTTACGCAATAGACACTGAATGAGGATTTATATTTGGATGCTCTCTCTCTCTCTCTCTCTCTCTCTCTCTCTCTCTCTCTCTCTCTCTCTCTCTCTCTCTCTCTCTCTCTCTCTCTCTCTCTCTCTCTCTCTCTCTCTCTCTCTCTCTCTCTCTCTCTCTCTCTCTCTCTCTCTCTCTCTCTCTCTCTCTCTCTCTCTCTCTCTCTCTCTCTCTCTCTCTCTCTCTCTCTCTCTCTCTCTCTCTCTCTCTCTCTCTCTCTCTCTCTCTCTCTCTCTCTCTCTCTCTCTCTCTCTCTCTCTCTCTCTCTCTCTCTCTCTCCATGCCACGCCTAGCTGTGACCCTGTAGTGTGCACCAGGGCTGTCAATCTGTGGAAAATTACTGCCACAGTTTACATAGAGTTCCCATCTGAAGAGGACTATTAAACACAGAAAGGGGGTCGGGCTTTTATGATTTTATTAACCCAAACGGAAAATAATTAAAGGTTAACCATCATTTATAGCTAAAAATGAATGTTGATTTGAATCTGAAAGAAAGTCAGTTAATTCATGATTCTATATGTTTGTTACGTTGGTATGTCGTGTTTTTATGGTACAACACAGTCTGGGTTACAGTAGACCTTTGAAGAGGCCATTTATAATTCTGTCCTCTCCAACCAGCAGTTCTTCCTCCCCAGTTCTCGACTCAGACTGATTCATAAATGTGGACTCATTCTATGGTTATACCGGTTTCTTATCTTGGGATTTCTACTCCGGTCTAAAAAAACAATCAAATCTTTTTTATTTGTAAAGCGCTTTTCACTTACAGACAGAACTCACAAATCTCTTAACATGTCTCATCTGTATCATCCATACTAACCCAGTGTGTTGTCTACCTACAGGTCTGACCCAGTGTGTTGTCTACCATCCATACTAACCCAGTGTGTTGTCTACCATCCATACTAACCCAGTGTGTTGTCTACCATCCATACTAACCCAGTGTGTTGTCTACCTACAGGTCTAACCCAGTGTGTTGTCTACCATCCATACTAACCCAGTGTGTTGTCTACCATCCATACTAACCCAGTGTGTTGTCTACCATCCATACTAACCCAGTGTGTTGTCTACCATCCATACTAACCCAGTGTGTTGTCTACCATCCATACTAACCCAGTGTGTTGTCTACCTACAGGTCTAACCCAGTGTGGTGTCTACCATCCATACTGACCCAGTGTGTTGTCTACCATCCATACTAACCCAGTGTGTTGTCTACCATCCATACTAACCCAGTGTGTTGTCTACCATCCATACTAACCCAGTGTGTTGTCTACCTACAGGTCTAACCCAGTGTGTTGTCTACCTACAGGTCTAACCCAGTGTGTTGTCTACCATCCATACTGACCCAGTGTGTTGTCTACCATCCATACTAACCCAGTGTGTTGTCTACCATCCATACTAACCCAGTGTGTTGTCTACCATCCATACTAACCCAGTGTGTTGTCTACCTACAGGTCTGACCCAGTGTGTTGTCTACCATCCATACTAACCCAGTGTGTTGTCTACCATCCATACTAACCCAGTGTGTTGTCTACCTACAGGTCTAACCCAGTGTGTTGTCTACCATCCATACTAACCCAGTGTGTTGTCTACCATCCATACTAACCCAGTGTGTTGTCTACCTACAGGTCTAACCCAGTGTGTTGTCTACCATCCATACTAACCCAGTGTGTTGTCTACCATCCATACTAACCCAGTGTGTTGTCTACCATCCATACTGACCCAGTGTGTTGTCTACCATCCATACTAACCCAGTGTGTTGTCTACCATCCATACTAACCCAGTGTGTTGTCTACCATCCATACTAACCCAGTGTGTTGTCTACCTACAGGTCTGACCCAGTGTGTTGTCTACCATCCATACTAACCCAGTGTGTTGTCTACCTACAGGTCTGACCCAGTGTGTTGTCTACCATCCATACTAACCCAGTGTGTTGTTTACCATCCATACTAACCCAGTGTGTTGTCTACCATCCATACTAACCCAGTGTGTTGTCTACCTACAGGTCTGACCCAGTGTGTTGTCTACCATCCATACTAACCCAGTGTGTTGTCTACCATCCATACTAACCCAGTGTGTTGTCTACCTACAGGTCTGACCCAGTGTGTTGTCTACCTACAGGTCTAACCCAGTGTGTTGTCTACCTACAGGTCTAACCCAGTGTGTTGTCTACCATCCATACTAACCCAGTGTGTTGTCTACCATCCATACTAACCCAGTGTGTTGTTTACCATCCATACTAACCCAGTGTGATGTCTACCTACAGGTCTAACCCAGTGTGTTGTCTACCATCCATACTAACCCAGTATGTTGTCTACCATCCATACTGACCCAGTGTGTTGTCTACCATCCATACTAACCCAGTGTGTTGTCTACCATCCATACTAACCCAGTGTGTTGTCTACCATCCATACTAACCCAGTGTGTTGTCTACCTACAGGTCTGACCCAGTGTGTTGTCTACCTACAGGTCTAACCCAGTGTGTTGTCTACCTACAGGTCTAACCCAGTGTGTTGTCTACCATCCATACTAACCCAGTGTGTTGTCTACCATCCATACTAACCCAGTGTGTTGTCTACCATCCATACTAACCCAGTGTGTTGTCTACCATCCATACTAACCCAGTGTGTTGTCTACCATCCATACTAACCCAGTGTGTTGTCTACCATCCATACTAACCCAGTGTGTTGTCTACCTACAGGTCTAACCCAGTGTGTTGTCTACCATCCATACTGACCCAGTGTGTTGTCTACCATCCATACTAACCCAGTGTGTTGTCTACCTACAGGTCTAACCCAGTGTGTTGTCTACCTACAGGTCTAACCCAGTGTGTTGTCTACCATCCATACTAACCCAGTGTGTTGTCTACCATCCATACTAACCCAGTGTGTTGTCTACCATCCATACTAACCCAGTGTGTTGTCTACCTACAGGTCTAACCCAGTGTGTTGTCTACCTACAGGTCTGACCCGGTGTGTTGTCTACCTACAGGTCTGACCCAGTGTGTTGTCTACCTACAGGTCTAACCCAGTGTGTTGTCTACCTACAGGTCTAACCCAGTGTGTTGTCTACCTACAGGTCTAACCCAGTGTGTTGTCTACCTACAGGTCTAACCCAGTGTGTTGTCTACCTACAGGTCTGACCCAGTGTGTTGTCTACCTACAGGTCTAACCCAGTGTGTTGTCTACCTACAGGTCTGACCCAGTGTGTTGTCTACCATCCATACTAACCCAGTGTGTTGTCTACCTACAGGTCTGACCCAGTGTGTTGTCTACCTACAGGTCTAACCCAGTGTGTTGTCTACCTACAGGTCTAACCCAGTGTGTTGTCTACCTACAGGTCTAACCCAGTGTGTTGTCTACCTACAGGTCTGACCCAGTGTGTTGTCTACCTACAGGTTTATCCCACACCCCACGCTCTGAAAAGTTTGAGATCTCTTACAATGTCAACGATGTGGAGACGTATCTGAAGTACACCAAGAGCATCAAGGAGTTCCTGGAGATGTACGATGAGGGGAGGCAGACCGACCAGATGAAGTACGAAGACTGTGGAGGCAAGTACAGACGAGTAGAAACTAGTAAACACTAGTACAGACTAGTAGAAACTAGTAAACACTAGTACAGACTAGTAGACACTAGTACAGACGAGTAGAAACTAGTAAACACTAGTACAGACTAGTAGACACTAGTACAGACTAGTGTAGACACTAGTACAGACTAGTAGACACTAGTACATTAGTAAACACTAGTGCAGACTAGTACAGCCTAGTAGACACTAGTACAGACTAGTAGAAACTATTAAACACTAGAACAGACTAGTAGACACTAGAACAGATTAGTAGACACTAGTACAGATTAGTACAGACTAGTGGACACTAGTACAGACTAGTGGACACTAGTACAGACTAGTAGACACTAGTACAGACCTGTAGACACTAGTACAGACTAGTGGACACTAGTAGACACTAGTACAGCCTAGTAGACACTAGTACAGCCTAGTAGACACTAATACATCCTAGTAGACACTAGTGCAGACTACACTAGTACAGCCTAGTAGACACTAGTACAGCCTAGTAGACACTAGTACAGCCTAGTAGACACTAGTACATTAGTAAACACTAGTGCAGACTAGTAGACACTAGTACAGACTAGTAGAAACTATTAGACACTGAACAGACTAGTAAACACTAGAACAGACTAGTATACACTAGAACAGATTAGTAGACACTAGTACAGATTAGTACAGACTAGTGGACACTAGTACAGACTAGTAGACACTAGTACAGACTAGTAGACACTAGTACAGACCTGTAGACACTAGTACAGACTAGTGGACACTAGTATACACTAGTACAGACCAGTAGACACTAGTAGACACTAGTACAGACTAGTGGACACTAGTAGACACTAGTACAGACTAGTAGACACTAGTACAGACTAGTGGACACTAGTATAGACTAGTGGACACTAGTACAGACTAGTAGACACTAGTACAGACTAGTGGACACTAGTACAGACTAGTAGACACTAGTACAGACTAGTAGACACTAGTACAGACTAGTAGACACTAGTAGACACTAGTGGACACTAGTACAGACTAGTAGACACTAGTAGACACTAGTACAGACCTGTAGACACTAGTACAGACTAGTGGACACTAGTATACACTAGTACAGACCAGTAGACACTAGCACAGACTAGTGGACACTAGTAGACACTAGTACAGCCTAGTAGGCACTAGTACAGACTAGTAGACAATAGTACAGCCTAGTAGACAATAGTACAGACTAGTAGACACTAGTACATTAGTAAACACTAGTGCAGACTAGTAGACACTAGTACAGACTAGTAGAAACTATTAGACACTAGAACAGACTAGTAGACACTAGAACAGATTAGTAGACACTAGTACAGATTAGTACAGACTAGTGGACACTAGTACAGACCTGTAGACACTAGTACAGACTAGTGGACACTAGTATACACTAGTACAGACCAGTAGACACTAGTACAGACTAGTGGACACTAGTAGACACTAGTACAGACTAGTGGACACTAGTAGACACTAGTACAGACTAGTGGACACTAGTACAGACTAGTAGACACTAGTACAGACTAGTAGACACTAGTACAGACTAGTAGACACTAGTACAGACTAGTAGACACTAGTACAGACTAGTAGACACTAGTACATACTAGTAGACACTAGTACAGACTAGTAGACACTAGTATAGACTAGTAGACACTAGTACAGACCAGTAGACACTAGTAGACACTAGTACAGACTAGTAGAGACGAGTAGACACTAGTACAGACTAGTAGAAACTAGTGGACACTAGTACAGACTAGTAGACACTAGTACAGACTAGTAGAAACTAGTACAGACTAGTAGACAATAGTAGACCTTAGCAATACCTGCATTGTATCCCAAAGGCACTGTATTCCCTTTATAGTGCACTACTTTTGACCAGGGCACTAAATCAGAAATAGGGTGCCATTGGGTTTCAGGTCTGGGATAGTAATGAATGGGTATGGATGGCTTGGGCATGGCAATATGCTGCGCAATATAATGGCAGATTGATAATTGACTAATTGATTGAATTTTTGTTGGGTGTTTAATATTGTTAAACATTATTGTTTAATGTCTGGTACATTGAAGGGGTGTTACTGTAAACAACTTAAACTGGTTTATTAATGTACCCTGTCAGGGTTTAGTTATGCTGTGTCTGGTGTAGTGATAAGGTACCCTGTCAGGGTTTAGTTATGCTGTGTCTGGTGTAGTGATAAGGTACCCTGTAAGGGTTTAGTCATGCTGTGTCTGGTGTAGTGATAAGGTACCCTGTCAGGGTTTAGTCATGCTGTGTCTGGTGTAGTGATAAGGTACCCTGTAAGGGTTTAGTCATGCTGTGTCTGGTGTAGTGATAAGGTACCCTGTCAGGGTTTAGTCATGCTGTGTCTGGTGTAGTGATAAGGTACCCTGTCAGGGTTTAGTCATGCTGTCTCTGGTGTAATGATAAGGTACCCTGTCAGGGTTTAGTTATGCTGTGTCTGGTGTAGTGATAAGGTTCCCTGTCAGGGTTTAGTTATGCTGTGTCTGGTGTAGTGATACGGTACCCTGTCAGGGTTTAGTCATGCTGTGTCTGGTGTAATGATAAGGTACCCTGTCAGGGTTTAGTCATGCTGTGTCTGGTGTAGTGATAAGGTACCCTGTCAGGGTTTAGTCATGCTGTGTCTGGTGTAGTGATAAGGTACCCTGTCAGGGTTTAGTTATGCTGTGTCTGGTGTAGTGATAAGGTACCCTGTCAGGGTTTAGTTATGCTGTCTCTGGTGTAATGATAAGGTACCCTGTCAGGGTTTAGTCATGCTGTGTCTGGTGTAGTGATAAGGTACCCTGTCAGGGTTTAGTCATGCTGTGTCTGGTGTAGTGATAAGGTACCCTGTCAGGGTTTAGTTATGCTGTGTCTGGTGTATATTGTCTGCTCACGTGCCTGATCTAATAGGTGTCTCTCTGTGCCTGTAGAATTACCTGAATCGTACAGGGACCGTGGTGAGCTGGAGAGTGACGTTGGAGAGAGGAAGGTCTGCAGGTTCAAGCGGACCTGGCTGGGACCCTGTGCTGGTCTGGAAGGTCACGACGAAAGCTTCGGCTTCAAGGATGGGAAACCCTGCCTGATCGCCAAGCTCAACAGGATCGTCAACTTCAGACCAAGGGTATGTACACCTGCCCCACGCTAATCTAGTTTATACCATTGATTAAGCTTGGTTAACATAGAAGTAAAGTCTTGTGTAATTTAGTCAGCTGTGTGATTCACTTCCGGGTCCATACGTGTTCGTTTTTGCTGGAACTCTCAATATCGAAGTCTCTACCATCGCAAGGAAACTCTCAGCCAATAACGAAGTCTCTACCATCACAAGGAAACTCTCAGCCAATAACGAAGTCTCTACCCTCACAAGGAAACTCTCAGCCAATATCGAAGTCTCTACCATCGCAAGGAAACTCTCAGCCAATAACGAAGTCTCTACCATCACAAGGAAACTCTCAGCCAATAACGAAGTCTCTACCATCACAAGGAAACGCTCAGCCAATAACGAAGTCTCTACCATCGCAAGGAAACTCTCAGCCAATAACGAAGTCTCTACCATCGCAAGGAAACTCTCAGCCAATAACGAAGTCTCTACCATCGCAAGGAAACTCTCAGCCAATAACGAAGTCTCTACCCTCACAAGGAAACGCTCAGCCAATAACGAAGTCTCTACCCTCACAAGGAAACTCTCAGCCAATAATGAAGTCTCTACCCTCACAAGGAAACTCTCAGCCAATAACGAAGTCTCTACCCTCACAAGGAAACTCTCAGCCAATAACGAAGTCTCTACCCTCACAAGGAAACTCTCAGCCAATAACGAAGTCTCTAACCTCACAAGGAAACTCTCAGCCAATATCGAAGTCTCTACCATCGCAAGGAAACTCTCAGCCAATAACGAAGTCTCTACCATCGCAAGGAAACTCTCAGCCAATAACGAAGTCTCTACCATCACAAGGAAACGCTCAGCCAATAACGAAGTCTCTACCATCGCAAGGAAACTCTCAGCCAATAACGAAGTCTCTACCATCACAAGGAAACTCTCAGCCAATAACGAAGTCTCTACCATCGCAAGGAAACTCTCAGCCAATAACGAAGTCTCTACCCTCACAAGGAAACGCTCAGCCAATAACGAAGTCTCTACCCTCACAAGGAAACTCTCAGCCAATAACGAAGTCTCTACCCTCACAAGGAAACTCTCAGCCAATAATGAAGTCTCTACCCTCACAAGGAAACTCTCAGCCAATAACGAAGTCTCTACCCGCACAAGGAAACTCTCAGCCAATAACGAAGTCTCTACCCTCACAAGGAAACTCTCAGCCAATAACGAAGTCTCTACCCTCACAAGGAAACTCTCAGCCAATAACGAAGTCTCTACCCTCACAAGGAAACTCTCAGCCAATAACGAAGTCTCTACCCTCACAAGGAAACTCTCAGCCAATAACGAAGTCTCTACCCTCACAAGGAAACCCTCAGCCAATAACGAAGTCTCTACCCTCACAAGGAAACTCTCAGCCAATAACGAAGTCTCTACCATCACAAGGAAACTCTCAGCCAATAACGAAGTCTCTACCATCACAAGGAAACTCTCAGCCAATAACGAAGTCTCTACCCTCACAAGGAAACTCTCAGCCAATAACGAAGTCTCTACCATCACAAGGAAACTCTCAGCCAATAACGAAGTCTCTACCCTCACAGGGAAACTCTCAGCCAATAACGAAGTCTCTACCATCACAAGGAAACTCTCAGCCAATAACGAAGTCTCTACCCTCACAAGGAAACTCTCAGCCAATAACGAAGTCTCTACCCTCACAAGGAAACTCTCAGCCAATAACGAAGTCTCTACCATCACAAGGAAACTCTCAGCCAATAACGAAGTCTCTACCATCGCAAGGAAACTCTCAGCCAAAGCCCCCCCCCCCCCTTTATGATTCGTGTGGGCGCACACCAAGCATTCAAGGTGAAGCCGCCGTTGACGAAAAGCCCCAAAACGGATCTACTGCTGCTCGAACATCGAGCATCCCATTCAGTCCTGGAAGACTCTTCGGTCTACACGTAGAATCTGCTCACAGGAGATTAACCATCGATTAGCTAACTATATCACATGTATTGATTTATTTTAGGTTTCCTTCAATTTCCTGTGGTAGACACAATTCAGCTTTTAGTCGCCATGTATACTGAACTGAAACTAAACCATCCTGTGATCTCATGGTTTCTTATGTGCCAGAACACAGCCTGTATCAACAGGAAACACAGCCTGTATCAACAGGAAACACAGCCTGTATCAACAGGAAACACAGCCTGTATCAACAGGAAACACAGCCTGTATCAACAGGAAACACAGCCTGTATCAACAGACCCTCCAGACCTGAAACACAGCCTGTATGAATATATTAAACCGAAGAAGTTTCTCCATGATTCTACTTCCTGTAGTCTTGACTGTGTGGTGATAGAGGTTACCACTGAGGGACACTTCACATAAATGGTTTCAGGGTGATAACCTGATAATGACAACAGTGCTTATTGGTCAGGGTAGGGTAAGGTGCTAATGCTGATTGGTCTGTCTGGGGTAGGGTAAGGTGCTAATGCTGATTGGTCTGTCTGGGTTAGGTTAGTATGATAATGCTGATGGGTCTGTCTGGGTTAGGTTAAGGTGCTAATGCTGATTGGTCTGTCTGGGTTAGGTTAAGGTGATAATGCTGATGGGTCTGTCTGGGTTAGGTTAAGGTGATAATGCTGATGGGTCTGTCTGGGTTAGGTTAAGGTGCTAATGCTGATTGGTCTGTCTGGGTTAGGTTAAGGTGATAATGCTGATTGGTCTGTCTGGGTTAGGTTCATATGATAATGCTGATGGGTCTGTCTGGGTTAGGTTCATATGATAATGCTGATTGGTCTGTCTGGGTTAGGTGATAATGCTGAATGGTCTGTCTGGGTTAGGTTAAGGTGATAATGCTGATTGGTCAGTCTGGGTTAGGTGATAATGCTGATTGGTCTGTCTGGGTTAGGTTAAGGTGATAATGCTGATGGGTCAGTCTGGGTAAGGTGATAATGCTGATTGGTCAGTCTGGGTAAGGTGATAATGCTGATTGGTCAGTCTGGGTAAGGTGATAATGCTGATTGGTCAGTCTGGGTAAGGTGATAATGCTGATTGGTCAGTCTGGTCTGTGTTTTGTTTCAGCCTCCAACCAACAACGCCTCTGTCCCTGATGCCGGCCAGAGCAGAGTCCAGGCCAACGTCATGCCCATCCACTGTCAGAACAAGGTACGCCTCACATGGGAAGCAGATCATATAGACTACATTCAAAATGGCACCCTGTCCCCTATATAGTGCACTACTTTTGACCAGGGCCAATAGGGTTCTGGTCAAAATGGCACTCTTTCCCCTATATAGTGCACTACCTTTGACCAGGGCCAATAGGGTTCTGGTCAAAATGGCACCCTTTCCCCTATATAGTGCACTACCTTTGACCAGGGCCAATAGGGTTCCGGTCAAAAGGGTGCCATTTCCCCTATATAGTGCACTACTTTTGACCAGGGCCAATAGGGTTCTGGTCAAAATGGCACCCTTTCCCCTATATAGTGCACTACTTTTGACCAGGGCCAATAGGGTTCCGGTCAAAAGGGTGCCATTTCCCCTATATAGTGCACTACTTTTGACCAGGGCCAATAGGGTTCCGGTCAAAAGGGTGCCATTTCCCCTATATAGTGCACTACTTTTGACCAGGGCCAATAGGGTTCCGGTCAAAAGGGTGCCATTTCCCCTATATAGTGCACTACTTTTGACCAGGGCCAATATGGACCAGGGCCAATTCCGATGCAACCATATCATGGACTTGTTGTTCCCTTACATCACGCTGTCAGGGTTAAATGCTATGCTTGTTCTCTGCATGTGGTTTTTAGTCCTGCTAGATTCAGTTGTAATATAGAACTAGTTTATACCTTAGGAAAAATATCCAACACTGTTCTGTAATGCCAGCCTACTAACTGTGATGTCATTCTCTACAGAGAGAGGAGGATGCTAGCAAGATTGGTGAGATCAAGTACTATGGCATGGGCATGGGGTTCCCCCTCCAGTACTACCCCTACTATGGCAAGCTGCTGCAGCCCCAGTACCTGCAACCTCTGGTGGCCATTCAGTTTACCAACCTCACCTTCAACGAGGAGCTGCGTCTCGAGTGCAAAGTGTACGGAGCGAACATTGACTACAGCGAGAAAGATCGCTACCAAGGACGCTTTGACGTTAAGTTCACTATCGCCAATTCATGACCTCAGCTATGAAAAACAGCACTGTTATCTTCCCACATTTCAAAACAAGATGATTTAGAGAGAAAAAAATTATAGTTATATTAAAAACACGACTAGTCTTGGAACAAACTTTCATAATATACGGGACCTACAGTCAATCTGTGTACACTACACTGGCTTCCTGCATAATGTCTAGGGTTAGAATGTACACTACACTGGCTTCCTGCATAATGTCTATGGTTAGAATGTACACTACACTGGCTTCCTGCATAATGTCTAGGGTTAGAATGTACTTTACAGGAAGAGTAGCAATAGCAACATATTTATTCTACTGTAAATGAGAAGTCCTTGAGCCATGGGACATGTTCATCTCTTACTGTAAATTGCAATTCCACTACTGATATTGTAGCAAGCAGTGTTTCTGTCTGTCCGCTAAGTATTCTGCCTAATGTGCTTTCTATATATTTTTGGAGTGTCCAGTACAGTAGTGGCATACAGTGGTCCTTTCCAAGCCATGTTGTAATTTCTGCTGTCTTATGTCAGTAAGCTTTAGTGGTCCAAGGTGTGTGTGTTCGTGTGTGTTTGTGTGTTATAATGTACTCTTACTAACTGAAAATACTGGCATGGTACGCTCTGATCTCTAAGTCTGTCAGTAAATGGCTGCACTCCCTGGAATGTTTTTCCTGTGTCTTTCTGACTTGATTGTGGGAGAATTATTTCTACATGACTTTTTTTTCCTTTTTGGATCAACTTTAATATGGGACAGAGAGTTTAATGAAATGTCTGTTCGATGCTTCTCCTCTTCCCTCTGTTCATTGCTTCTCCTCCTCCTCTCCCTCTGTTCAATGCTTCTCCGCCTCTCCCTCTGCTTCTCCTCCTCCTCTCCCTCTGCTTCTCCTCCTCCTCTCTCTATGTTCAATGCTTCTCCTCCTCCTCCCTCTGTTCAATGCTTCTCCTCCTCCTCTCCCTCTGTTCAATGCTTCTCCTCCTCCTCTCCTTCTGTTCAATGCTTCTCCTCCTCCTCCCTCTGTTCAATGCTTCTCCTCCTCCTCTCCCTCTGTTCAATGCTTCTCCTCCTCCTCTATGTTCAATGCTTCTCCTCCTCTCCCTCTGTTCGATGCTTCTCCTCCTCCTCTCTCTCTGCTCAATGCTTCTCCTCCTCCTCTCCCTCTGTTCAATGCTTCTCCTCCTCCTCTCCCTCTGTTCAATGCTTCTCCTCCTCCTCTCCCTCTGTTCAATGCTTCTCCTCCTCCTCTCTCTATGTTCAATGCTTCTCCTCCTCCTCTCCCTCTGTTCAATGCTTCTCCTCCTCCTCTCCCTATGCTTCTCCTCCTCCTCTCTCTCTGTTCAATGCTTCTCCTCCTCCTCTCTCTATGTTCAATGCTTCTCCTCCTCCTCTCTCTCTGCTCAATGCTTCTCCTCCTCTCCCTCTGTTCAATGCTTCTCCTCCTCCTCTCTCTATGTTCAATGCTTCTCCTCCTCCTCTCTCTCTGCTCAATGCTTCTCCTCCTCCTCCTCTCTCTCTGCTCAATGCTTCTCCTCCTCCTCTCCCTCTGTTCAATGCTTCTCCTCCTCCTCTCCCTATGCTTCTCCTCCTCCTCTCTCTATGTTCAATGCTTCTCCTCCTCCTCTCCCTCTGCTTCTCCTCCTCCTCTCTCTCTGCTCAATGCTTCTCCTCCTCCTCTCCCTCTGTTCAATGCTTCTCCTCCTCCTCTCCCTATGCTTCTCCTCCTCCTCTCTCTATGTTCAATGCTTCTCCTCCTCCTCTCTCTCTGCTCAATGCTTCTCCTCCTCCTCTCTCTCTGTTCAATGCTTCTCCTCCTCCTCTCCCTCTGTTCAATGCTTCTCCTCCTCCTCTCTCTCTGTTCAATGCTGCTCCTCCTCCTCTCTCTCTGTTCAATGCTTCTCCTCCTCCTCTCCCTCTCAATGCTTCTCCTCCTCCTCTCTCTCTGTTCAATGCTTCTCCTCCTCCTCTCTCTCTGCTCAATGCTTCTCCTCCTCCTCTTCTCTCTGTTCAATGCTTCTCCTCCTCCTCTCTCTCTGTAGTCTAGAGCTAGCAGTGTTCTGTGTGTCCAGCAGCAGGCAGGGAGACTAGCTTCCTTCCTCCTTCATGGAAACACTGACAGCAACTTTTGTGCTTTTAAAAACAAATTCTTGTTTTGTTGTTGCTGGAGACATCACATGACGTGGTGTAACTTTCTAATGGAATGTTTTTAGTCATTTTCATGGTGGAAGAGTTTTATATTTATGCAGTTGTACAATTTTTTTTTTCCCCCAGGAAAAAGTGTAAATGTATGGATCCGATACCAAAGTCGCTGGTCAAAAAGTTAGAATATCTGAAGCAATGCAGTACCCTGTGTAATAGGATGTTTTGTTGGTGTAAAAGTGATTAATGTTGAACGTCAGGAGTCCATCTGCTCTTGTCATTTTATTTCATCTGGGTAAGACCTTAAAAAGACAAATAAATTGAGAAATTATCCTGTGGTCAATGTCTCTTTTATTTAAATACATACTCATAGAAATGGAATGTGTATTTGTGTAAAAAAAAAATAAAAAAAACTTCATCCATCCAAAATCTTGAAGAAATATTGGACCTGTTGAGAAGGAAAATGAACAATTATGAACTATTAGCAATCTCTGAAAAATGACTCAATTCTCCTGAAATCCTAGTTTAGAAACAGGCTTACTGTAACATTGATAGATAGGCCACATCATTTAAAAAAGCTATCCCAGACAGCATATGCTTAGGTTGAGTTATAGTAGAGTATAGGTTGAGTTATAGTAGAATATAGGTTGAGTTATAGTAGAATATAGGTTGAGTTATAGTAGAATATAGGTTGAGTTATAGTAGAGTATAGGTTGAGTTATAGTAGAGTATAGGTTGAGTTATAGTAGAATATAGGTTGAGTTATAGTAGAGTATAGGTTGAGTTATAGTAGAGTATAGATTGAGTTATAGTAGAATAGTAGAATATAGGTTGAGCTATAGTAGAATATAGGTTGAGTTATAGTAGAATATAGGTTGAGTTATAGTAGAACATAGGTTGAGTTATAGTAGAATATAGGTTGAGTTATAGTAGAATAGTAGAATATAGGTTGAGTTATAGTAGAATATAGGTTGAGTTATAGTAGAATATAGGTTGAGTTATAGTAGAATAGTAGAGTATAGGTTGAGTTATAGTAGAATATAGGTTGAGTTATAGTAGAATATAGGTTGAGTTATAGTAGAATAGTAGAGTATAGGTTGAGTTATAGTAGAATAGTAGAATATAGGTTGAGTTATAGTAGAATAGTAGAATATAGGTTGAGTTATAGTAGAACATAGGTTGAGTTATAGTAGAATATAGGTTGAGTTATAGTAGAGTATAGGTTGAGTTATAGTAGAGTATAGGTTGAGTTATAGTAGAATATAGGTTGAGTTATAGTTGAGTTATAGTAGAATAGTAGAATATAGGTTGAGCTATAGTAGAGTATAGGTTGAGTTATAGTAGAATATAGGTTGAGTTATAGTAGAGTATAGGTTGAGTTATAGTAGAATAGTAGAATATAGGTTGAGCTATAGTAGAATAGTAGAATATAGGTTGAGTTATAGTAGAATATAGGTTGAGTTATAGTAGAACATAGGTTGAGTTATAGTAGAATATAGGTTGAGTTATAGTAGAATATAGGTTGAGCTATAGTAGAATAGTAGAATATAGGTTGAGCTATAGTAGAATAGTAGAATATAGGTTGAGTTATAGTAGAATATAGGTTGAGTTATAGTAGAATATAGGTTGAGTTATAGTAGAATAGTAGAATATAGGTTGAGTTATAGTAGAATATAGGTTGAGTGATAGTAGAGTAGTAGAATATAGGTTGAGCTATAGTAGATTAGTAGAATATAGGTTGAGTTATAGTATAATATAGGTTGAGTTATAGTAGAATATAGGTTGAGTTATAGTAGAATAGAGGTTGAGCTATAGTAGAATAGTAGAATATAGGTTGAGTTATAGTAGAATATAGGTTGAGTTATAGTAGAATATAGGTTGAGTTATAGTAGAATAGTAGAATATAGGTTGAGTTATAGTAGAATATAGGTTGAGTGATAGTAGAGTAGTAGAATATAGGTTGAGCTATAGTAGATTAGTAGAATATAGGTTGAGTTATAGTATAATATAGGTTGAGTTATAGTAGAATATAGGTTGAGCTATAGTAGAATAGTAGAATATAGGTTGAGTTATAGTAGAATAGTAGAATATAGGTTGAGTTATAGTAGAACATAGGTTGAGTTATAGTAGAATATAGGTTGAGTTATAGTAGAGTATAGGTTGAGTTATAGTAGAGTATAGGTTGAGTTATAGTAGAATATAGGTTGAGTTATAGTTGAGTTATAGTAGAATAGTAGAATATAGGTTGAGCTATAGTAGAGTATAGGTTGAGTTATAGTAGAATATAGGTTGAGTTATAGTAGAGTATAGGTTGAGTTATAGTAGAATAGTAGAATATAGGTTGAGCTATAGTAGAATAGTAGAATATAGGTTGAGTTATAGTAGAATATAGGTTGAGTTATAGTAGAACATAGGTTGAGTTATAGTAGAATATAGGTTGAGTTATAGTAGAATAGTAGAATATAGGTTGAGTTATAGTAGAATAGTAGAATATAGGTTGAGTTATAGTAGAATATAGGTTGAGCTATAGTAGAATAGTAGAATATAGGTTGAGCTATAGTAGAATAGTAGAATATAGGTTGAGTTATAGTAGAATATAGGTTGAGTTATAGTAGAATATAGGTTGAGTTATAGTAGAATAGTAGAATATAGGTTGAGTTATAGTAGAATATAGGTTGAGTGATAGTAGAGTAGTAGAATATAGGTTGAGCTATAGTAGATTAGTAGAATATAGGTTGAGTTATAGTATAATATAGGTTGAGTTATAGTAGAATATAGGTTGAGTTATAGTAGAATAGAGGTTGAGCTATAGTAGAATAGTAGAATATAGGTTGAGTTATAGTAGAATATAGGTTGAGTTATAGTAGAATAGTAGAATATAGGTTGAGTTATAGTAGAATATAGGTTGAGTTATAGTAGAATATAGGTTGAGTTATAGTAGAATAGTAGAGTATAGGTTGAGTTATAGTAGAATAGTAGAATATAGGTTGAGTTATAGTAGAATAGTAGAGTATAGGTTGAGTTATAGTAGAATATAGGTTGAGTTATAGTAGAATAGTAGAGTATAGGTTGAGTTATAGTAGAATAGTAGAATATAGGTTGAGTTATAGTAGAATATAGGTTGAGTTATAGTAGAATATAGGTTGAGTGATAGTAGAGTAGTAGAATATAGGTTGAACTATAGTAGAATAGTAGAATATAGGTTGAGTTATAGTAGAGTATAGGTTGAGTTATAGTAGAATAGTAGAATATAGGTTGAGTTATAGTAGAACATAGGTTGAGTTATAGTAGAATATAGGTTGAGTTATAGTAGAGTATAGGTTGAGTTATAGTAGAGTATAGGTTGAGTTATAGTAGAATATAGGTTGAGTTATAGTTGAGTTATAGTAGAATAGTAGAATATAGGTTGAGCTATAGTAGAGTATAGGTTGAGTTATAGTAGAATATAGGTTGAGTTATAGTAGAGTATAGGTTGAGTTATAGTAGAATAGTAGAATATAGGTTGAGCTATAGTAGAATAGTAGAATATAGGTTGAGTTATAGTAGAATATAGGTTGAGTTATAGTAGAACATAGGTTGAGTTATAGTAGAATATAGGTTGAGTTATAGTAGAATAGTAGAATATAGGTTGAGTTATAGTAGAATAGTAGAATATAGGTTGAGTTATAGTAGAATATAGGTTGAGCTATAGTAGAATAGTAGAATATAGGTTGAGCTATAGTAGAATAGTAGAATATAGGTTGAGTTATAGTAGAATATAGGTTGAGTTATAGTAGAATATAGGTTGAGTTATAGTAGAATAGTAGAATATAGGTTGAGTTATAGTAGAATATAGGTTGAGTGATAGTAGAGTAGTAGAATATAGGTTGAGCTATAGTAGATTAGTAGAATATAGGTTGAGTTATAGTATAATATAGGTTGAGTTATAGTAGAATATAGGTTGAGTTATAGTAGAATAGAGGTTGAGCTATAGTAGAATAGTAGAATATAGGTTGAGTTATAGTAGAATATAGGTTGAGTTATAGTAGAATAGTAGAATATAGGTTGAGTTATAGTAGAATATAGGTTGAGTTATAGTAGAATATAGGTTGAGTTATAGTAGAATAGTAGAGTATAGGTTGAGTTATAGTAGAATAGTAGAATATAGGTTGAGTTATAGTAGAATAGTAGAGTATAGGTTGAGTTCTAGTAGAATATAGGTTGAGTTATAGTAGAATAGTAGAGTATAGGTTGAGTTATAGTAGAATAGTAGAATATAGGTTGAGTTATAGTAGAATATAGGTTGAGTTATAGTAGAATATAGGTTGAGTGATAGTAGAGTAGTAGAATATAGGTTGAACTATAGTAGAATAGTAGAATATAGGTTGAGTTATAGTAGAATATAGGTTGAGCTATATTAGAATAGTAGAGTATAGGTTGAGTTATAGTAGAGTATAGGTTGAGTTATAGTATAATAGTAGAGTATAGGTTGAGTTATAGTAGAATAGTAGAGTATAGGTTGAGTTATAGTAGAGTATAGGTTGAGTTATAGTAGAGTATAGGTTGAGCTATAGTAGAATATAGGTTGAGTTATAGTAGAGTATAGGTTGAGTTATAGTAGAGTATAGGTTGAGTTATAGTAGAGTATAGGTTGAGTTATAGTAGAGTATAGGTTGAGTTATAGTAGAGTATAGGTTGAGTTATAGTAGAATATAGGTTGAGTTATAGTAGAGTATAGGTTGAGTTATAGTAGAGTATAGGTTGAGTTATAGTAGAGTATAGGTTGAGTTATAGTAGAATATAGGTTGAGTTATAGTAGAATATAGGTTGAGTTATAGTAGAATAGTAGAGTATAGGTTGAGTTATAGTAGAATATAGGTTGAGTTATAGTAGAATATAGGTTGAGTTATAGTAGAATATAGGTTGAGTTATAGTAGAATAGTAGAGTATAGGTTGAGTTATAGTAGAATAGTAGAATATAGGTTGAGTTATAGTAGAATAGTAGAATATAGGTTGAGTTATAGTAGAATAGTAGAGTATAGGTTGAGTTATAGTAGAATATAGGTTGAGTTATAGTAGAATAGTAGAATATAGGTTGAGTTATAGTAGAATATAGGTTGAGTTATAGTAGAATATAGGTTGAGTTATAGTAGAATAGTAGAGTATAGGTTGAGTTATAGTAGAATATAGGTTGAGTTATAGTAGAATATAGGTTGAGTTATAGTAGAATAGTAGAGTATAGGTTGAGTTATAGTAGAATAGTAGAATATAGGTTGAGTTATAGTAGAATAGTAGAATATAGGTTGAGTTATAGTAGAATAGTAGAGTATAGGTTGAGCTATAGTAGAATATAGGTTGAGTTATAGTAGAATAGTAGAATATAGGTTGAGTTATAGTAGAATAGTAGAATGTAGGTTGAGTTATAGTAGAATAGTAGAATATAGGTTGAGTTATAGTAGAATATAGGTTGAGTTATAGTAGAATATAGGTTGAGTTATAGTAGAATATAGGTTGAGTTATAGTAGAATATAGGTTGAGTTATAGTAGAATAGTAGAATATAGGTTGAGTTATAGTAGAATATAGGTTGAGTTATAGTAGAGTATAGGTTGAGTTATAGTAGAATATAGGTTGAGTTATAGTGGAATAGTAGAATATAGGTTGAGTTATAGTAGAATAGTAGAATATACGTTGAGCTATAGTAGAATAGTAGAATATAGGTTGAGTTATAGTAGAGTATAGGTTGAGTTATAGTAGAATAGTAGAGTATAGGTTGAGTTATAGTAGAATAGTAGAATATAGGTTGAGTTATAGTAGAATATAGGTTGAGTTATAGTAGAATATAGGTTGAGTTATAGTAGAATATAGGTTGAGTTATAGTAGAATAGTAGAGTATAGGTTGAGCTATAGTAGAATAGTAGAATATAGGTTGAGTTATAGTAGAATATAGGTTGAGTTATAGTGGAATAGTAGAATATAGGTTGAGTTATAGTAGAATAGTAGAGTATAGGTTGAGCTATAGTAGAATAGTAGAATATAGGTTGAGTTATAGTAGAGTATAGGTTGAGCTATAGTAGAATAGTAGAATATAGGTTGAGTTATAGTAGAATAGTAGAGTATAGGTTGAGCTATAGTAGAATAGTAGAATATAGGTTGAGTTATAGTAGAGTATAGGTTGAGCTATAGTAGAATAGTAGAATATAGGTTGAGTTATAGTAGAATAGTAGAGTATAGGTTGAGCTATAGTAGAATAGTAGAATATAGGTTGAGTTATAGTAGAGTATAGGTTGAGTTATAGTAGAGTATAGGTTGAGTTGTAGTAGAGTATAGGTTGAGTTATAGTAGAGTATAGGTTGAGTTATAGTAGAATAGTATAATATAGGTTGAGTTATAGTAGAGTATAGTAGTTTCAGTATTAAAGGTTTGATCAGGCAACTTTGATCAAGACAGACTGACAAACTGAGACAGACTGTGACAAACTGTGACAGACAGACAGACAGACTGGGACAGACAGACAGACAGACAGGGACAGACAGACAGACTGGGACAGACAGACAGACTGAGACAGACAGACAGACTGGGACAGACAGACAGACAGACAGACAGACTGAGACAGACTGGGACAGACAGACAGACAGACTGGGACAGACAGACAGACAGACTGGGACAGACAGACAGACTGAGACAGACAGACAGACTGGGGACAGACAGACAGACTGACAGACAGACAGACTGGGACAGACAGACAGACTGGGACAGACAGACAGACTGAGACAGACAGACAGACAGACTGAGACAGACTGAGACAGACTGAGACAGACTGAGACAGACAGACAGACTGAGACAGACAGACAGACAGACAGACAGACTGGGACAGACAGACAGACTGGGACAGACAGACAGACTGAGACAGACAGACAGACTGGGACAGACAGACAGACTGAGACAGACTGACAGACTGAGACAGACAGACAGACAGACTGGGACAGACAGACAGACAGACAGACTGGGACAGACAGACAGACTGGGACAGACAGACAGACTGGGACAGACAGACAGACTGGGACAGACAGACAGACTGAGACAGACAGACAGACTGAGACAGACAGACAGACTGGGACAGACAGACAGACTGGGACAGACAGACAGACTGAGACAGACAGACAGACTGAGACAGACTGGGACAGACAGACAGACAGACTGGGACAGACAGACTGAGACAGACAGACAGACTGAGACAGACAGACAGACTGAGACAGACTGGGACAGACAGACAGACTGAGACAGACAGACAGACTGGGACAGACAGACAGACTGAGACAGACAGACAGACTGGGACAGACAGACAGACTGGGACAGACAGACAGACTGAGACAGACAGACAGACAGACTGAGACAGACAGACAGACTGGGACAGACAGACAGACTGAGACAGACAGACAGACAGAGACAGACAGACAGACAGAGACAGACAGACTGGGTCAGACAGACAGACTGAGACAGACAGACAGACTGAGACAGACAGACAGACTGGGACAGACAGACAGACTGAGACAGACAGACAGACTGAGACAGACAGACAGACTGGGACAGACAGACAGACTGGGACAGACAGACAGACTGAGACAGACAGACAGACTGAGACAGACAGACAGACTGGGACAGACAGACAGACTGAGACAGACTGGGACAGACAGACAGACAGACTGGGACAGACAGACAGACTGAGACAGACAGACAGACTGAGACAGACAGACAGACTGAGACAGACAGACAGACAGACTGAGACAGACTGGGACAGACAGACAGACTGGGACAGACAGACAGACAGACTGAGACAGACAGACTGGGACAGACAGACAGACTGAGACAGACTGGGACAGACAGACAGACAGACTGGGACAGACAGACAGACTGAGACAGACAGACAGACTGAGACAGACAGACAGACTGAGACAGACAGACAGACAGACTGAGAAAGACTGGGACAGACAGACAGACAGACTGAGACAGACAGACAGACAGACTGAGACAGACAGACAGACAGACTGAGACAGACAGACAGACAGACTGAGAAAGACTGGGACAGACAGACAGACAGACTGGGACAGACAGACAGACAGACTGAGACAGACAGACAGACAGACTGAGACAGACAGACAGACAGACAGACTGAGACAGACTGGGACAGACAGACAGACTGAGACAGACAGACAGACAGACAGACTGAGACAGACAGACAGACAGACTGTCAGGCCACCAGCTTGACTAGACCAGTGGTCACCAACCTTTTGAGTCAAAATGTAAACAGAGATCTACTACTGACAATAAAATAAAATAAACATGACTTAAAAACTTAAGCCTATGCAACATGAACCTATTAAAAACAGTACTGTAGCAATGAGGTTTGTAGTAGGCTATATGTCCAATACACTGTGCCCTGCAATCACACCTGCAACCCTGTACATGAGACTATAAAACACTCAATCTCTGAATGGTTGAATTGCCCTGTCAATGTTGTTTTTCTCAGACCATTTTTAAATTATGAGGGGGGAGCAGCGGGGAGGCTGCCTCTCACCTGTCTGAGGGGGAGGGGGGGAGCAGCGGTGAGGCTGCCTCTCACCTGTCTGAGGGGAGGGGGGGAGGAGTGGTGAGGCTGCCTCTCACCTGTCTGAGGGGAGGGGGGGAGCAGCGGTGAGGCTGCCTCTCACCTGTCTGAGGGGAGGGGGGAGCAGTGGTGAGGCTGCCTCTCACCTGTCTGAGGGGAGGAGGGGAGCAGTGGTGAGGCTGCCTCTCACCTGTCTGAGGGGGGGGGGGGGAGCAGCGGTGAGGCTGGCTCTCACCTGTCTGAGGGGAGGGGGGAGCAGCTGCCTCTCACCTGTCTGAGGGGAGGAGGGGAGCAGTGGTGAGGCTGCCTCTCACCTGTCTGAGGGGAGGGGGGGAGCAGCGGTGAGGCTGCCTCTCACCTGTCTGAGGGGAGGGGGGGAGCAGCGGTGAGGCTGCCTCTCACCTGTCTGAGGGGAGGGGGGAGCAGCGGTGAGGCTGCCTCTCACCTGTCTGAGGGGAGGGGGGGAGCAGCGGTGAGGCTGCCTCTCACCTGTCTGAGGGGAGGGGGGAGCAGCGGTGAGGCTGCCTCTCACCTGTCTGAGGGGAGGGGGGGAGCAGCGGTGAGGCTGCCTCTCACCTGTCTGAGGGGAGGGGGGAGCAGCGGTGAGGCTGCCTCTCACCTGTCTGAGGGGAGGGGGGAGCAGCGGTGAGGCTGCCTCTCACCTGTCTGAGGGGAGGGGGGGAGCAGCGGTGAGGCTGCCTCTCACCTGTCTGAGGGGAGGGGGGAGCAGCGGTGAGGCTGCCTCTCACCTGTCTGAGGGGAGGGGGGGAGCAGCGGTGAGGCTGCCTCTCACCTGTCTGAGGGGAGGGGGGGAGCAGCGGTGAGGCTGCCTCTCACCTGTCTGAGGGGAGGGGGGAGCAGCGGTGAGGCTGCCTCTCACCTGTCTGAGGGGAGGGGGGGAGCAGCGGTGAGGCTGCCTCTCACCTGTCTGAGGGGAGGGGGGAGCAGCGGTGAGGCTGCCTCTCACCTGTCTGAGGGGAGGGGGGGAGCAGCGGTGAGGCTGCCTCTCACCTGTCTGAGGGGAGGGGGGGAGCAGCTTCCTCTCACCCGACTCACCGTCCCTCCGCTCTCCCTCCCTCCGCTGAGAAAAGGGGACACGGTCTTCCAGGTGATGGCGAAACAAGTCACACTGCATTATTTCTGCCTCATGCACTAATTCATGTTGTTACTCCTATGCCAAGATAAAGTTAAATATAATTTGATATAATAAAAAGAGACAAGCCGCTAATAACAACAACGCAAAGCTTATGGAAACACTTTGTTATAGTCATTCATTTGTAGCTGCAGTGCTGGCTGTAGCGTGCGTGGAAGTAGGGAGAACGTTCATTTTATGGCTTATGAAAGTGTTGAACAACGTGTTGACAGTGCTGAGTAACAACTCAAACAGGAAGTCACTCATTAAAACAGCAGCTCTTTGCTATATTCGTTGAGTCTCTATAACATGGTTTTAAAAGTTGTGAAATCTCACAGTAATGACGTTGCTGTGAGCTCAAGGTTTCTTTTTTACAGTCTATGGTCTCAAGGAAACTGTGCAGACACGGTGTTCTGAGCTATCTGATTGGCCAGCGGTAGGCCTATAGGTGCACTTTGCTCTCTGGGCATGCTGGGTAGGCAGAGTTCTACCTTCAGATACGTGAACTGAGGGCTGGGCGACATGGCTAAAATATCATATCATGGTATTTTATGTTTTTGCTTTATGAGTAGTGCGTGACCCTTGGGTGACAACACATATATTCTAAGTGATTTCAGTGTGTCTTTCTCCATTCTGATTGGTTTATACTGTTCAATTCAACTTCAACCTAAAATTATTTCCTGCATTTCCATCAACTTCTGCATTTCCTGCACTCAATTTCAGATCATTTCCACACTGCCACGATATGGGCATGAAATACTAAGGCCTTATTTTGAACCAAATGTTGCGATTTAGATTAAAACACTTGGGTGAACTTTTGGAATCATGGAAAGAGAATGTTTATTCTAATTCTATAGTTAGAATATAAATAATAGTGGGCACTTTGAATACAGTGTTTGACATGACAACGAATGAAAATGCCATGGACGATTTATTGTGACAGGGTGAAGAACCAAAGTGATGTTCAGTGTTTCCTAGGGGACCCTATAATCTTTGGATACATTAAATCTATATTTATATAGCCAACATATTCATGCTTCGCCTATTCCTCTTTGATTTAGAAGATACTGTTGTACAAACAACATGCTGATTTAAGCCTCCACCAGTACTGGTATCAGGCTGTATTAGTTAGCTTCGTTTGCTCTGACTCAGTACTGTAATGAAACAGCAGGGAGCAGGTCTCGAACCCTCGACCTCCTAGCCCGAGGTCCGGCGCGCTATCGACTGTGCCGCAAAAGCATGCTCAAGCGGCAGAGTCGATTTCCGCGCTTATAAACCCAGGGTCGTTACACTACTCCCTCCTTTCAAAGAGCGCGTCCTCGCGCTAGCTTGCGACTCTACGTCTTACAAGAACGCGCTCACCGGCCAAGCACACGCACTGTCGTGGATGCAAGGTCCGATCACTTCCGACACCAATGTAATGAAACAGCAGGGAGCAGGTCTCGAACCCTCGACCTCCTAGCCCGAGGTCCGGCGCGCTATCGACTGTGCCGCAAAAGCATGCTCAAGCGGCAGAGTCGATTTCCGCGCTTATAAACCCAGGGTCGTTACAGTACTTTTATTAGCTAGCCAGCTAACTAGCGATTAGCGGCTAACACGATTTAGCTTAACTTGCTAAGAAAATACAAAACTAGCTGTTTGCAGATGTAAGAAACACAAACTAATATTGTAATTATAGAACGCTTGTGGATTTATATTAAGATCAAAGTGGAAACAGCATTGTTGTCATCAACATTGTTGCACTGACCAGGCAGACTGAACGGAAGTGGCTCGTTGTCAAGCAACAACAAACCGCTCCTTGAGTGACAGGGGGCGGGACTAGGTCTATGTGGAAAGCGGCATGGAGAGAGAGCGGAGAGGGAGGACTCAAGTAGCGGAGTAAACTATAAAAATGGACGTTACACGCGGCGTATCACATTTAACAAACCAAATATTCAAATACCGTTATAGAAGGTAAAGTAAAAACCCAAACCGGTCCGTGCATAAATACCGGTATACAGTAAAATACGGTATACCGCCCAGTCCTACATGAAATGGTTCAACATGTGAACACTCCCTTCACTAGGGCTGCTGAATCAAGTGCACCAACCACCAACAGCGCTAAATGAATTAAACAAATTGGAATGGAAGGCTTTATCGTTGGATTTTTTACAGAAATGTTTGGTGATCGACTAGGAATGCCTTGGAGATCGACCAGTCGATCGCGATCGGCGGTTTGGTGACCACTCAACTAGACTATAGCAGTGAAGAGAGAGCAGTGTGTTAGACAAGACTATAGCAGCATGTTAGACAGGACTATAGCAGTATTAGACAGGACTATAGCAGTATTAGACAGGACTATAGCAGTATTAGACAGGACTATAGCAGTATTAGACAGTATTAGACAGGACTATAGCAGCATGTTAGACAGGACTATAGCAGTATTAGACAGGACTATAGCAGTATGTTAGACAGGACTATAGCAGTATTAGACAGGACTATAGCAGTATTAGACAGGACTATAGCAGTATTAGACAGGACTATAGCAGTATTAGACAGGACTATAGCAGCATGTTAGACAGGACTATAGCAGTATTAGACAGGACTATAGCAGTATGTTAGACAGGACTATAGCAGTATTAGACAGGACTATAGCAGTATGTTAGACAGGACTATAGCAGCATTAGACAGGACTATAGCAGTATGTTAGACAGGACTATAGCAGCATTAGACAGGACTATAGCAGTATGTTAGACAGGACGATATCAGTATTAGACAGGACGATATCAGTATTAGACAGGACTATAGCAGTATTAGACAGGACGATAGCAGTATTAGACAGGACTATAGCAGTATGTTAGACAGGACGATATCAGTATTAGACAGGACGATATCGGTATTAGACAGGACTATAGCAGTATTAGACAGGACGATAGCAGTATTAGACAGGACGATAGCAGTATTAGACAGGACGATAGCAGTATTAGACAGGACTATAGCAGTATGTTAGACAGGACGATATCAGTATGTTAGACAGGACGATATCAGTATTAGACAGGACAATATCAGTATTAGACAGGACTATAGCAGTATTAGACAGGACTATAGCAGTATTAGACAGGACGATAGCAGTATTAGACAGGACTATAGCAGTATGTTAGACAGGACGATAGCAGTATGTTAGACAGGACGATAGCAGTATTAGACAGGACGATAGCAGTATGTTAGACAGGACTATAGCAGTATGTTAGACAGGACGATAGCAGTATGTTAGACAGGACTATAGCAGTATTAGACAGGACGATAGCAGTATTAGACAGGACTATAGCAGTATGTTAGACAGGACGATAGCAGTATGTTAGACAGGACTATAACAGTATTAGACAGGACTATAGCAGTATTAGAAAGGACTATAGCAGTATGTTAGACAGGACGATAGCAGTATGTTAGACAGGACTATAGCAGTATTAGACAGGACTATAGCAGTATTAGAAAGGACTATAGCAGTATTAGACAGGACGATAGCAGTATGTTAGACAGGACTATAGCAGTATTAGACAGGACGATAGCAGTATTAGAAAGGACTATAGCAGTATTAGACAGGACGATAGCAGGATATAGACAGGACGATAGCAGTATTAGACAGGACTATAGCAGTATGTTAGACAAGACTATAGCAGTATGTTAGACAGGACGATAGCAGTATTAGACAGGACTATAGCAGTATTAGACAGGACGATAGCAGGATATAGACAGGACGATAGCAGTATTAGACAGGACTATAGCAGTATGTTAGACAGGACTATAGCAGTATGTTAGACAGGACGATAGCAGTATTAGACAGGACTATAGCAGTATGTTAGACAGGACGATAGCAGTATTAGAAAGGACTATAGCAGTATTAGACAGGACGATAGCAGGATATAGACAGGACGATAGCAGTATTAGACAGGATTATAGCAGTATGTTAGACAGGACTATAGCAGTATGTTAGACAGGACGATAGCAGTATTAGACAGGACTATAGCAGTATTAGACAGGACTATAGCAGTATTAGACAGGACTATAGCAGTATGTTAGACAGGACCATATCAGCATTAGACAGGACTATAGCAGTATTAGACAGGACTATAGCAGCATTAGACAGGACGATAGTAGTATTAGACAGGACTATAGCAGTATTAGACAAGACTATAGCAGTATTAGACAAGACTATAGCAGTATTAGACAGGACGATAGCAGTATGTTAGACAGGACTATAGCAGTATGTTAGACAGGACTATAGCAGTATTAGACAGGACTATAGCAGTATGTTAGACAGGACGATAGCAGCGTTAGACAGGACGGTAGCAGTATTAGACAGGACGATAGCAGTATTAGACAGGACTATAGCAGTATTAGACAGGACGATAGCAGTATGTTAGACAGGACTATAGCAGTATGTTAGACAGGACTATAGCAGTATTAGACAGGACTATAGCAGTATGTTAGACAGGACTATAGCAGTATTAGACAGGACTATAGCAGTATGTTAGACAGGACGATAGCAGTATTAGACAGGACTATAGCAGTATTAGACAGGACGATAGCAGTATGTTAGACAGGACTATAGCAGTATTAGACAGGACTATAGCAGTATGTTAGACAGGACGATAGCAGTATTAGACAAGACTATAGCAGTATTAGACAAGACTATAGCAGTATTAGACAGGACTATAGCAGTATGTTAGACAGGACGGTAGCAGTATTAGACAGGACTAGCAGTATTAGACAGGACGGTAGCAGTATTAGACAGGATGATAGCAGTATTAGACAGGACTATAGCAGTATGTTAGACAGGACGATAGCAGTATTAGACAGGACTATAGCAGTATGTTAGACAGGACGATAGCAGTATGTTAGACAGGACGATAGCAGTATTAGACAGGACTATAGCAGTATGTTAGACAGGACTATAGCAGTATGTTAGACAGGACGATAGCAGCATTAGACAGGACTATAGCAGTATGTTAGACAGGACTATAGCAGTATGTTAGACAGGACTATAGCAGCACTAGACAGGACTATAGCAGTATGTTAGACAGGACTATAGTAGTATTAGACAGGACTATAGCAGTATGTTAGACAGGACTATAGCAGCACTAGACAGGACTATAGCAGTATGTTAGACAGGACTATAGTAGTATTAGACAGGACTATAGCAGTATTAGACAGGACTATAGCAGTATTAGACAGGACTATAGCAGTATGTTAGACAGGACTATAGCAGTATGTTAGACAGGACGATAGCAGCATTAGACAGGACTATAGCAGTATGTTAGACAGGACTATAGCAGTATGTTAGACAGGACTATAGCAGCACTAGACAGGACTATAGCAGTATGTTAGACAGGACTATAGTAGTATTAGACAGGACTATAGCAGTATGTTAGACAGGACTATAGCAGCACTAGACAGGACTATAGCAGTATGTTAGACAGGACTATAGTAGTATTAGACAGGACTATAGCAGTATTAGACAGGACTATAGCAGTATTAGACAGGACTATAGCAGTATGTTAGACAGGACTATAGCAGTATGTTAGACAGGACGATATCAGTATTAGACAGGACTATAGCAGTATGTCAGACAGGACTATAGCAGTATTAGACATGACTATAGCAGTATTAGACAGGACTATAGCAGTATTAGACAGGACTATAGCAGTATTAGACAGGACTATAGCAGTTCGTGAGACACCGCGCTGTCCGCGCCGCGCTGGGCCAAAGTGGTTAGTCTGGGACCTGGAATGTGTTAGGCAGCTCAGCTCAGCCAGTCACCAGGCTAATGATTAACAAGGAGCCATTTGTCCCTAGCCCGGCTGCTCTGCTCAACAGATCAGGAGCTCTGCTCTCTCCTCTCTCTCTCCCTCCCCAACAATGACGTCCAACAGGTCAGACCCCCTCCCTCCCTGCCATACTAAACAACAATAGTTTGTTTCTAAATGCCCAGCCATTCTTTCCCAGTGGGATCTGTAGCGTAGCGGCTCGGCCCACAGACTGGAGTCATGAGACTGTCCTGCTGTTGCTGCTTTAGCTCGTATCCCAAACGGCACCCTATTCCCTACATAGTGCACTACTTTAGACCAGGGCCCATAGGGCCCGTAGTGCACTATGTAGGGAATAAGGTGTCGTTTTGGGACCAAGCTCCATTCTGTTCCTGGTCTGGTCACTGTGAGTTACAAGCAGCAGTCTGAATGGACATCAATGCTACTCTTCTTCTTACAAGCTTCAGCGCTAAACAGATGAATGTGGGGGTTTTAAGAGCTACTCTGAGATACTCATGTGTGGATGAATGAGATGTCAGTGGGTATCCACCTCCAGCACCCCGTCCTCGGGGAGGTCAGTGCAGTGGATGGCGTTCTGCACTTTGGTTTTACCATACAGAGCTCTTAACGAGGCAGGACGAAGATGACGAGCAATCTCCTGGGAAAGAGAAAAATACATTTGTTAGCATTAATAGGAATAAACAGAATGTTCGCGTAAACATGGAGGGCGTTCATTTCTACAAGCCCTATATGTCTCAGAGACTAAGTTCATTTCTACAAGCCCTATATGTCTCAGAGACTAAGTTCATTTCTACAAGCCCTATATGTCTCAGAGACTAAGTTCATTTCTACAAGCCCTATATGTCTCAGAGACTAAGTTCATTTCTACAAGCCCTATATGTCTCAGAGACTAAGTTCATTTCTACAAGCCCTATATGTCTCAGAGACTAAGTTCATTTCTACAAGCCCTATATGTCTCAGAGACTAAGTTCATTTCTACAAGCCCTATAGGTCTCAGAGACTAAGTTCATTTCTACAAGCCCTATATGTCTCAGAGACTAAGTTCATTTCTACAAGCCCTATATGTCTCAGAGACTAAGTTCATTTCTACAAGCCCTATATGTCTCAGAGACTAAGTTCATTTCTACAAGCCCTATAGGTCTCAGAGACTAAGTTCATTTCTACAAGCCCTATAGGTCTCAGAGACTAAGTTCATTGTGCTCTGGTACCAAATGTAAAAGAGAATCTATGTACCTAACTTCTCACTGGTGGAAAGATGCAAAAGAAGCATTGAAAGCATCAAGCTTTAACAATCAGGAGGATAAACATTTGATCACATTTTGAGGAACATCACTGCCATCCCACTGGGTAAAGAAGTCAATTCAAAGTCTGTTCCACGTTGGTTCAATGTCATTTCATTGAATTGACGTGGAAACAATGTCAGACTGGCCCTCTCCCCTGTCAGACTGGCCTTCTTCCCGTCTCCCCTGTCAGACTGGCCCTCTTCCCTGTCAGACTGGCCCTCTCCCCTGTCAGACTGGCCCTCTCCCCTGTCAGTCTGGCCCTCTCCCCTGTCAGACTGGCCCTCTTCCCGTCTCCCCTGTCAGACTGGCCCTCTTCCCGTCTCCCCTCTCAGACTGGCCCTCTTCCCGTCTCCCCTGTCAGACTGGCCCTCTCCACAGTCAGACTGGCCCTCTCCCCTGTCAGACTGGCCCTCTCCCCTGTCAGACTGGCCCTCTCCCCTGTCAGACTGGCCCTCTCCCCTGTCAGACTGGCCCTCTCCCCTGTCAGACTGGGCCTCTCCCCTGTCAGACTGGGCCTCTCCCCTGTCAGACTGGGCCTCTCCCCTGTCAGACTGGGCCTCTCCCCTGTCAGACTGGGCCTCTCCCCTGTCAGACTGGCCCTCTCCCCTGTCAGACTGGGCCTCTCCCCTGTCAGACTGGGCCTCTCCCCTGTCAGACTGGGCCTCTCCCCTGTCAGACTGGGCCCCTCCCCTGTCAGACTGGGCCTCTCCCCTTCTCCCCTGTCAGACTGTCCTTCTTCTAGGACGGTAGACCACACACAGATAGGGCTCTGAGACGGTAGACCACACACAGATAGGGCTCTGAGACTGTAGACCACACACAGATAGGGCTCTGAGACTGTAGACCACACACAGATAGGGCTCTGAGACGGTAGACCACACACAGATAGGGCTCTGAGACTGTAGACCACACACAGATAGGGCTCTGAGACTGTAGACCACACACAGATAGGGCTCTGAGACTGTAGACCACACACAGATAGGGCTCTGAGACTGTAGACCACACACAGATAGGGCTGAGACGGTAGACCACACACAGATAGGGCTCTGAGACGGTAGACCACACACAGATAGGGCTCTGAGACTGTAGACCACACACAGATAGGGCTCTGAGACGGTAGACCACACACAGATAGGGCTCTGAGACGGTAGACCACACACAGATAGGGCTCTGAGACTGTAGACCACACACAGATAGGGCTCTGAGACTGTAGGCCACACACAGATAGGGCTCTGAGACTGTAGACCACACACAGATAGGGCTCTGAGACGGTAGACCACACACAGATAGGGCTCTGAGACGGTAGACCACACACAGATAGGGCTCTGAGACTGTAGACCACACACAGATAGGGCTCTGAGACGGTAGACCACACACAGATAGGGCTCTGAGACGGTAGACCACACACAGATAGGGCTCTGAGACTGTAGACCACACACAGATAGGGCTCTGAGACGGTAGACCACACACAGATAGGGCTCTGAGACGGTAGACCACACACAGATAGGGCTCTGAGACTGTAGACCACACACAGATAGGGCTCTGAGACTGTAGACCACACACAGATAGGGCTCTGAGACTGTAGACCACACACAGATAGGGCTCTGAGACTGTAGACCACACACAGATAGGGCTCTGAGACTGTAGACCACACACAGATAGGGCTCTGAGACTGTAGACCACACACAGATAGGGCTCTGAGACTGTAGACCACACACAGATAGGGCTCTGAGACTGTAGACCACACACAGATAGGGCTCTGAGACTGTAGACCACACACAGATAGGGCTCTGAGACTGTAGACCACACACAGATAGGGCTCTGAGACTGTAGGCCACACACAGATAGGGCTCTGAGACGGTAGACCACACACAGATAGGGCTCTGAGACTGTAGACCACACACAGATAGGGCTCTGAGACGGTAGACCACACACAGATAGGGCTCTGAGACTGTAGACCACACACAGATAGGGCTCTGAGACTGTAGACCACACACAGATAGGGCTCTGAGACGGTAGACCACACACAGATAGGGCTCTGAGACGGTAGACCACACACAGATAGGGCTCTGAGACGGTAGGGCTCTGAGACGGTAGGTCTACCGTCTCAGGGCTCTGAGACGGTAGACCACACACAGATAGGGCTCTGAGACTGTAGACCACACACAGATAGGGCTCTGAGACGGTAGACCACACACAGATAGGGCTCTGAGACTGTAGACCACACACAGATAGGGCTCTGAGACTGTAGACCACACACAGATAGGGCTCTGAGACTGTAGACCACACACAGATAGGGCTCTGAGACTGTAGACCACACACAGATAGGGCTCTGAGACGGTAGACCACACACAGATAGGGCTCTGAGACTGTAGACCACACACAGATAGGGATCTGAGACGGTAGACCACACACAGATAGGGCTCTGAGACGGTAGACCACACACAGATAGGGCTCTGAGACTGTAGACCACACACAGATAGGGCTCTGAGACGGTAGACCACACACAGATAGGGCTCTGAGACTGTAGACCACACACAGATAGGGCTCTGAGACTGTAGACCACACACAGATAGGGCTCTGAGACTGTAGGCTACACACAGATAGGGCTCTGAGACTGTAGACCACACACAGATAGGGCTCTGAGACTGTAGACCACACACAGATAGGGCTCTGAGACTGTAGACCACACACAGATAGGGCTCTGAGACGGTAGACCACACACAGATAGGGCTCTGAGACTGTAGACCACACACAGATAGGGCTCTGAGACTGTAGACCACACACAGATAGGGCTCTGAGACTGTAGACCACACACAGATAGGGCTCTGAGACTGTAGACCACACACAGATAGGGCTCTGAGACTGTAGACCACACACAGATAGGGCTCTGAGACTGTAGACCACACACAGATAGGGCTCTGAGACTGTAGACCACACACAGATAGGGCTCTGAGACTGTAGACCACACACAGATAGGGCTCTGAGACTGTAGACCTCACACAGATAGGGCTCTGAGACTGTAGACCACACACAGATAGGGCTCTGAGACTGTAGACCACACACAGATAGGGCTCTGAGACTGTAGACCACACACAGATAGGGCTCTGAGACTGTAGACCACACACAGATAGGGCTCTGAGACTGTAGACCACACACAGATAGGGCTCTGAGACTGTAGACCACACACAGATAGGGCTCTGAGACTGTAGACCACACACAGATAGGGCTCTGAGACTGTAGACCACACACAGATAGGGCTCTGAGACTGTAGACCACACACAGATAGGGCTCTGAGACTGTAGACCACACACAGATAGGGCTCTGAGACTGTAGACCACACACAGATAGGGCTCTGAGACTGTAGACCACACACAGATAGGGCTCTGAGACTGTAGACCACACACAGATAGGGCTCTGAGACTGTAGACCACACACAGATAGGGCTCTGAGACGGTAGACCACACACAGATAGGGCTCTGAGACTGTAGACCACACACAGATAGGGCTCTGAGACTGTAGACCACACACAGATAGGGCTCTGAGACTGTAGACCACACACAGATAGGGCTCTGAGACTGTAGACCACACACAGATAGGGCTCTGAGACTGTAGACCACACACAGATAGGGCTCTGAGACTGTAGACCACACATCACTCTGGGGAAACTCTCTAGTGAGTGAATGAGATGTGTTTTAATAACATGAATTGGGATTAGTGAAATCAAAGTGACTATGCCCACATTGAGACATTTCAAGTCCAATTAAGGCCAAATCTAATGTTTCTTCGTCCTCGTCCCCTTTATGCTGTTTGTTCATTTTATCAGAGGAACACTAGCCAGGGACGGTTTCCCCCCAGTAGGATTCAGTCTAGTGAATTCAAACAAAACCAATAATCTGCTCTTCTTCTCTCAGAAGAGACAAGAAGAAAAGCGGCAATAGTACTGTTTGTCCATCTTGAGATTCCATAGCCAGTAATACACTTCCTCAAAATAGTCAGAATAAATTTTAAGACAACTCAAGAAATCTGTCATTAATTTACTTTTTTTTTGTTGCCAAAGAGATATTAGTTGGGCAATTTTGCATCTAACTAAGATGTTTGGTGCAGTATTTCTCAAGTGAAAAAATATGCATTAAAACGATTCGTCTTTCGTTGAATGATAAACACTTAATTGAAGAATCCCTACTGTTGACCAATCACCGACGAAGGGGCGGAGACTTCGGCTACTGACTTCCGGCTTGGCCTCCGGATTTTTTTTCTCTCTTCACAAACAGACAACAAAAAAAAAACTTGCCAAAAACAAAAACGTCACAAAATCTCTTCATAATTTGCCATGAACTGTTCCCATTTCAGATGAGAAGCATGCAAACACCTTAACAAAGAGAGAAAGCACTGCCAACGAGCGACAACATGCTTTACATTCTAACGGTTTGCTCTCACCCAAAAGACAGGAACCAGTGCTCCCGAGTGGCTCAGCTGCATTTCAGTGCAAGAGGTGTCACTGCAGTCCCTGGTTCGAATCCAGGCTGCACAATTGGCCCAGCGTTGTCAGGGTAGGCCGTCATTGTAAATAAGAATTTGTTCTTAACTGACTTGCCTGGTTAAATAAAGGTAAAAAATATTTGCGGAGTTTCTCCCATTCTTCTCTGCAGATCCTCTCAAGCTCTGTCAGGTTGGATGGGGAGCGTTGCTGCACAGCTATTTTCAGGTCTCTCCAGAGATGTTTGATCGGGTTCAAGTCCGGGCTCTGGCTGTCCGGACTGTCGTTGTCCTGTTGGAAGGTGGACCTTCACCCCAATCTGAGGTCCTAAGCGCTCTGGAGCAGGTTTTCATTAAGGATCTCTGTACTTCCGTACACTGTACACTGTGTTCCGTTCATCTTTCCCTCGAACCTGACTAGTCTCCCAGTCCCTGCCGCTGAAAAACATCCTCACAGCATGATGCTACCACCACCATGCTTCACCGTAGGGATGGTGCCAAGTTTCCTCCAGACGTGACACTTGGCATTCAGGCCAAAGAGTTCAATCTTGGTTTAATCAGACCAGATAATCTTGTTTCTCATGGTCAGTTCTTTAGATGCCTTTCGGCAAACTCCAAGCGTGTGCCTTTTTGTCATGTGCCTTTTACTGAGGAGTGGCTTCCATCTGGCCACTCTACCATAATGACCTGATTGGTGGAGTGCTGCAGAGATGGTTCTCCTTCTGGAAGGTTCTCCCATCTCCACAGAGGAACTCTGGAGCTCTGATAGAGTGACGTTCAGGTTCGACCAAGGCCCTTCTTCCCCCGACTGCTCAGTTTGGCCGGGCGGCCAGTTCTAGGAAGAGTCTTTGTGGTTCCAAACTTCGGAGGCCACTGTCTTCTTGGGGACCTTCAATGCTGCAGACATTTTAGTGTATGAGGGAGATGAACCCTCCATAGGTTTTAGTATGAGGGAGATGAACCCTCCGTGGGTTTTAGTATGAGGGAGATGAACCCTCCGTGGGTTTTAGTATGAGGGAGATGAACCCTCCATGGGTTTTAGTATGAGGGAGATGAACCCTCCATGGGTTTTAGTATGAGGGAGATGAACCCTCCATGGGTTTTAGTGTGAGGGAGATGAACCCTCCATGGGTTTTAGTATGAGGGAGATGAACCCTCCATGGGTTTTAGTGTGAGGGAGATGAACCCTCCATGGGTTTTAGTGTGAGGGAGATGAACCCTCCATGGGTTTTAGTATGAGGGAGATGAACCCTCCGTGGGTTTTAGTATGAGGGAGATGAACCCTCCATGGGTTTTAGTGTCAGGGAGATGAACCCTCCATGGGTTTTAGTGTGAGGGAGATGAACCATCCATGGGTTTTAGTATGAGGGAGATGAACCCTCCGTGGGTTTTAGTATGAGGGAGATGAACCCTCCGTGGGTTTTAGTATGAGGGAGATGAACCCTCCATGGGTTTTAGTATGAGGGAGATGAACCCTCCGTGGGTTTTAGTGTATGAGGGAGATGAACCCTCCGTGGGTTTTAGTGTATGAGGGAGATGACCCCTCCTTGGGTTTTAGTGTGAGGGAGATGAACCCTCCATAGGTTTTAGTGTATGAGGGAGATGAACCCTCCATGGGTTTTAGTGTGAGGGAGATGAACCCTCCTTGGGTTTTAGTGTGAGGGTGATGAATCCTCCATGGGTTTTAGTGTATGAGGGAGATGAACCCTCCATGGGTTTTAGTGTGAGGGAGATGAACCCTCCATGGGTTTTAGTGTGAGGGAGATGAACCCTCCATGGGTTTTAGTGTGAGGGAGATGAACCCTCCATGGGTTTTAGTATGAGGGAGATGAACCCTCCATGGGTTTTAGTGTGAGGGAGATGAACCCTCCTTGGGTTTTAGTGTATGAGGGAGATGAACCCTCCATGGGTTTTAGTGTGAGGGAGATGAACCCTCCATGGGTTTTAGTGTGAGGGAGATGAACCCTCCTTGGGTTTTAGTGTGAGGGAGACGAACCCTCCATGGGTTTTAGTGTGAGGGAGATGCACCCTCCATGGGTTTTAGTGTGAGGGAGATGAACCCTCCTTGGGTTTTAGTGTGAGGGAGATGAACCCTCCATAGGTTTTAGTGTATGAGGGAGATGAACCCTCCATAGGTTTTAGTGTATGAGGGAGATGAACCCTCCGTGGGTTTTAGTGTGAGGGAGATGAACCCTCCATGGGTTTTAGTGTGAGGGAGATGAACCCTCCATGGGTTTTAGTGTATGAGGGAGATGAACCCTCCATGGGTTTTAGTGTGAGGGAGATGCACCCTCCATGGATTTTAGTGTGAGGGAGATGAACCCTCCATGGGTAACGACAGACTAGTGAGTAATGTTACAGTGACCTTGCCTAGCCTGCTGGATGCTGGAGCCTGCTGGATGCTGGAGCCTGCCTAGCCTGCTGGATGCTGGGGCCTGCTGGATGCTGGCGCCTGCCTAGCCTGCTGGATGCTGGAGCCTGCCTAGCCTGCTGTTTACCAACTCCCTTCCATATTGGCTGCATGGAGCTCGAGCCCAGGAGAGCAGGAGGGAGGGAGAGAGAAGAGCGGGAGGAGCACGGGAGAGAGCGAGAGAGAGAGGAGAGCGGGAAATTAGGGGGGGAGATTTTCTCAGCACTGAAATAATTCCTGCCCAAAGTGGGCTCTCTGTAATTGCATTAGTTACCCACAAGTGACCTGGCAGTGGGAGAGCTTAATTTAATTTTAATGAGCCCTACGGAGCTCTAAAACCCTTGTTCTCACAACCATTAGCCTTGGTTGAGAATAATCAGCCTGGACAGAGAGATAGTTGCTTCAGAGCTAGCTAGGCTATCTCATAATACTGCAGGGACCTATGGGAGCTCATACCAGACACGGTTGGAACCTATTTGGAAAAATAACCCTTCGATATGAGGCTGGATCTTTGTTTTGGACAGATTCTGACTGTGCCTCTATGCCTCTCTGTCTGTTTACTGACAGTCTGACATCACTTTAACCCTCTTAAGCCCTGCCCCCTATAAATAACTGTAACCTTGCCCGGCACCCTAAAAATAATGGCTCACAAAACATCGATACTGATGGACACTGTCAATGACGTCACCTAGCCGCCCTGCACGGAGGGACAGGGACAAATCCTACTTGCTTTCTTCCTGTTCTATCTCTGTATGTGTTTATTGTACATGAGGCTTGTTGCCAGGAGACCAATAGACAGCTGGTCTTATCTATCTGATAGACACGCTTCAAATACAACAAAACCTTCTGTCTCTCTGCTCTAATCGTGAAAAAACTTATCAAACCAATCCTACCTTTGTTTCCATATTCAACCATGAATGATGCTGTAAAATGGTGCTTCCCTTCAGAACCCAGGGACTTCCTGCCTCTGTTAAACTGGCCTACCAACTGATTTCTGGTGCTTCCCTCCAGAACCCAGGGACTTCCTGCCTCTGTTAAACTGGCCTACCAACTGATTTCTGGTGCTTCCCTCCAGAACCCAGGGACTTCCTGCCTCTGTTAAACTGGCCTACCAACTGATTTCTGGTGCTTCCCTTCAGAACCCAGGGACTTCCTGTCTCTGTTAAACTGGCCTACCAACTGATTTCTGGTGCTTCCCTTCAGAACCCAGGGACTTCCTGTCTCTGTTTAACTGGCCTACCAACTGATTTCTGGTGCTTCCCTTCAGAACCCAGGGACTTCCTGCCTCTGTTAAACTGGCCTACGAACTGATTTCTGGTGCTTCCCTCCAGAACCCAGGGACTTCCTGTCTCTGTTTAACTGGCCTACGAACTGATTTCTGGTGCTTCCCTTCAGAACCCAGGGACTTCCTGCCTCTGTTAAACTGGCCTACGAACTGATTTCTGGTGCTTCCCTCCAGAACCCAGGGACTTCCTGTCTCTGTTTAACTGGCCTACGAACTGATTTCTGGTGCTTCCCTTCAGAACCCAGGGACTTCCTGCCTCTGTTTAACTGGCCTACGAACTGATTTCTGGTGCTTCCCTTCAGAACCCAGGGACTTCCTGCCTCTGTTAAACTGGCCTACGAACTGATTTCTGGTGCTTCCCTTCAGAACCCAGGGACTTCCTGCCTCTGTTTAACTGGCCTACGAACTGATTTCTGGTGCTTCCCTTCAGAACCCAGGGACTTCCTGCCTCTGTTTAACTGGCCTACGAACTGATTTCTGGTGCTTCCCTTCAGAACCCAGGGACTTCCTGCCTCTGTTAAACTGGCCTACGAACTGATTTCTGGATTCAGTCCACCTTTACAATTTTAAACAGAACATAATTTCTGGTGAAAGTTTCTCTTTAGGAGATGTTTTGTTGTACAGTACTAACATGCAGTACTAACATGCAGTACTAACATGCAGTACTAACATACAGTACTAACATGCAGTACTAACATGCAGTACTAACATGCAGTACTAACATGCAGTACTAACATGCAGTACTAACATGCAGTACTAACATGCAGTACTAACATACAGTACTAACATACAGTACTAACATACAGTACTAACATACAGTACTAACATGCAGTACTAACATGCAGTACTAACATGCAGTACTAACATGCAGTACTAACATGCAGTACTAACATGCAGTACTAACATGCAGTACTAACATGCAGTACTAACATGCAGTACTAACATGCAGTACTAACATGCAGTACTAACATGCAGTACTAACATGCAGTACTAACATGCAGTACTAACATGCAGTACTAACATGCAGTACTAACATGCAGTACTAACATGCAGTACTAACATGCAGTACTAACATGCAGTACTAACATGCAGTACTAACATGCAGTACTAACATGCAGTACTAACATGCAGTACTAACATGCAGTACTAACATGCAGTACTAACATGCAGTACTAACATGCAGTACTAACATACAGTACTAACATACAGTACTAACATGCAGTACTAACATGCAGTACTAACATGCAGTACTAACATGCAGTACTAACATGCAGTACTAACATGCAGTACTAACATACAGTACTAACATACAGTACTAACATACAGTACTAACATACAGTACTAACATACAGTACTAACATGCATTGGCCCATGAAATGACCACAAGGACCACAAAAAAATCTCCTAAACATGCCCTATTCCCTATATAGTGCACTACTTTAGACCAGAGCCCTATTCCCTATATAGTGCACTACTATAGACCAGAGCCCTATTCCCTATATAGTGCACTACTATAGACCAGAGCCCTATTCCCTATATAGTGCACTACTTTAGACCAGAGCCCTATTCCCTATATAGTGCACTACTTTAGACCAGAGCCCTATTCCCTATATAGTGCACTACTATAGACCAGAGCCCTATTCCCTATATAGTGCACTACTATAGACCAGAGCCCTATTCCCTATATAGTGCACTACTTTAGACCAGAGCCCTATTCCCTATATAGTGCACTACTTTAGACCAGAGCCCTATTCCCTATATAGTGCACTACTTTAGACCAGAGCCCTATTCCCTATATAGTGCACTACTTTAGACCAGAGCCCTATTCCCTATATAGTGCACTACTTTAGACCAGAGCCCTATTCCCTATATAGTGCACTACTTTAGACCAGAGCCCTATTCCCTATATAGTGCACTACTTTAGACCAGAGCCCTATTCCCTATATAGTGCACTACTATAGACCAGAGCCCTATTCCCTATATAGTGCACTACTATAGACCAGAGCCCTATTCCCTATATAGTGCACTGCTTTAGACCAGAGCCCTATTCCCTATATAGTGCACTACTTTAGACCAGAGCCCTATTCCCTATATAGTGCACTACTATAGACCAGAGCCCTATTCCCTATGTAGTGCACTACTTTAGACCAGAGCCCTATTCCCTATATAGTGCACTACTTTAGACCAGAGCCCTATTCCCTATATAGGGCACTACTTTAGACCAGAGCCCTATTCCCTATATAGTGCACTACTTTAGACCAGAGCCCTATTCCCTATATAGTGCACTACTTTAGACCAGAGCCCTATTCCCTATATAGTGCACTACTATAGACCAGAGCCCTATTCCCTATATAGTGCACTACTATAGACCAGAGCCCTATTCCCTATATAATGCACTACTTTAGACCAGAGCCCTATTCCCTATATAGTGCACTACTATAGACCAGAGCCCTATTCCCTATATAGTGCACTACTTTAGACCAGAGCCCTATTCCCTATATAGTGCACTACTTTAGACCAGAGCCCTATTCCCTATATAGTGCACTACTTTAGACCAGAGCCCTATTCCCGATATAGTGCACTACTTTAGACCAGAGCCCTATTCCCGATATAGTGCACTACTTTAGACCAGAGCCCTATTCCCTATATAGTGCACCAGTTTGGGCCAGCAGCCGTGGATGTTCTGATGATGTAAGAGCCATCTAATTAAAAAACGATCAAAGCCTGAGGGCATGACGGGAATCACCCCAGAGCTCACTGCCATGGTTACCACCACTTCTAGTGTCTCTCTCTCTCGTCTCAATCTGTCTGTCTCTCTCTCGTCTCCATCTGTCTGTCTCCATCTGTCTGTCTCTCTCTCGTCTCCATCTGTCTGTCTCTCTCGTCTCCATCTGTCTGTCTCTCTCTCATCTCCATCTGTCTGTCTCTCTCTCGTCTCCATCTGTCTGTCTCTCTCTCGTCTCCATCTGTCTGTCTCTCGTCTCCATCTGTCTGTTTCTCTCGTCTCAATCTGTCTCTCTCTCGTCTCCATCTGTCTGTCTCTCTCTCTCGTCTCCATCTGTCTGTCTCTCGCTCTCGTCTCCATCTGTCTGTCTCTCTCTCGTCTCCATCTGTCTGTCTCTCTCTCGTCTCCGTCTGTCTCCCTCTCGTCTCCATCTGTCTGTCTCTCTCTCTCGTCTCCATCTGTCTGTCTCTCTCGTCTCCATCTGTCTCTCTCTCTCGTCTCCATCTGTCTGTCTCTCTCTCGTCTCCATCTGTCTGTCTCTCTCTCGTCTCCATCTGTCTGTCTCTCTCTCGTCTCCATCTGTCTGTCTCTCTCTCGTCTCCATCTGTCTGTCTCTCTCTCGTCTCCATCTGTCTGTCTCTCTCTCGTCTCCATCTGTCTGTCTCTCTCGTCTCCATCTGTCTGTCTCTCTCGTCTCAATCTGTCTCTCTCTCTCGTCTCAATCTGTCTCTCTCTCTCGTCTCCATCTGTCTGTCTCTCTCTCGTCTCCGTCTGTCTCCCTCTCGTCTCCATCTGTCTCCCTCTCGTCTCCATCTGTCTGTCTCTCTCTCTCGTCTCCATCTGTCTGTCTCTCTCTCTCTCTCGTCTCCATCTGTCTGTCTCTCTCTCGTCTCCATCTGTCTGTCTCTCTCTCGTCTCCATCTGTCTGTCTCTCTCTCGTCTCCATCTGTCTGTCTCTCTCTCGTCTCCATCTGTCTGTCTCTCTCTCGTCTCCATCTGTCTGTCTCTCTCTCTCGTCTCCATCTGTCTGTCTCTCTCTCGTCTCCATCTGTCTGTCTCTCTCTCGTCTCCATCTGTCTGTCTCTCTCTCGTCTCCATCTGTCTGTCTCTCTCTCGTCTCCATCTGTCTGTCTCTCTCTCTCGTCTCCATCTGTCTGTCTCTCTCTCGTCTCCATCTGTCTGTCTCTCTCTCTCGTCTCCATCTGTCTGTCTCTCTCTCGTCTCCATCTGTCTCTCAATTCAATTCATGGGGCTTTATTGGCATGGGAAACATGTGTTAACATTCCCAAAGCAAGTGAAATAGATAATAAACAAAAGTCAAATAAACAATAAAAATTAACAGTAAACATTACACATACAGAAGTTTCAAAACAATAAAGACATTACAAATGTCATACTATGTCTATATACAGTGTTGTAACGATGTACAAATGGTTAAAGTACAAAATGGAAAATAAATAAACATAAATATGGGTTGTATTTACAATGGTGTTTGTTCTTCACTGGTTGACCTTTTCTTGTGGCAACAGGTCACACATCTTGCTGCTGTGATGGCACACTGTGGTATTTCACCCAGTAGATATGGGAGTTTATCAAAATCGGGTTTGTTTTCTAATTCTTTGTGGATCTGTGTAATCTGAGGGAAATATGTGTCTCTAATATGGTCATACATTTGGCAGGAGGTTAGGAAGTGACGCTCAGTTTCCACCTCATTTTGTGGGCAGTGAGCACATAGCCTGTCTTCTCTTGACAGCCAGGTCTGCCTACAGCGGCCTCTCTCAATAGCAAGGTTATGCTCAATGAGTCTGTACATTTCTCTCTCCCGTCTCCATCTATCTCTCGTCTCCATCTGTCTCTCCCTCTCTCTCCCCCGTCTCTCCCTCTTTCTCCCCCCGTCTCCCTCGCTCTCCATCTGTCTCTCCCCCGTCTAACTCTCTCCCCGTCTCCCTCTCTCTCCCTTTCTCCATCTGTCTCTCCCTCTCTCTCCCCCATCTCCATCGGTCTCTCCCTCGTCTCCATCTGTCTCCTCTCTCTCCCTCGTCTCCATCTGTCTCCTTCTCTCTCTCCCTCGTCTCCATCTGTCTCCTTCTCTCGTCTCCATCTGTCTCCTTCTCTCTCTCCCTCGTCTCCATCTGTCTCCTCTCTCTCCCTCGTCTCCATCTGTCTCCTTCTCTCTCTCCCTCGTCTCCATCTGTCTCCTTCTCTCTCTCCCTCGTCTCCATCTGTCTCCTTCTCTCTCTCCCTCGTCTCCATCTGTCTCCTTCTCTCTCTCCCTCGTCTCCATCTGTCTCCTTCTCTCTCTCCCTCGTCTCCATCTGTCTCCTTCTCTCTCTCCCTCGTCTCCATCTGTCTCCTTCTCTCTCTCCCTCGTCTCCATCTGTCTCTCTCTCTCTCCCCCCCGTCCCGCTCTCTCCCCCGTGTCTCTCTCTCTCTCTTTTCAGAGTGTTGTGTTGGCCAGTCAGGGGAGTGCAGACAGGCAGCATCTATATACAGTTGAAGTCGGAAGTTTACATACACCTTAGCCAAATACATTTAAACTCAGTTTTTCACCATTCCTGACGTTTAGTCCAAGTAAAAATTCCCTGTCTTAGGTCAGTTAGGATCACCACTTTATTTTAAGAATGTGAAATGTCAGAATAATAGTAGAGAGAATGATTTATTTCAGCTTTTATTTCTTTCATCACATTCCCAGTGGGTCAGAAGTTTACATACACTCAATTAGCATTTGGTAGCATTGCCTTTAAATTGTTTAACTTGGGTCAAATGTTTCGGGTAGCCTTCCACAAGCTTCCCACAATAAATTGGGTGAATTTTGGCCCATTCCTCCTGACAGAGCTGGTGTAACTGAGTCAGGTTTGTAGGCCTCCTTGCTCGCACACACTTTTTCAGTTCTGCCCACAAATTTGCTATAGGTTTGAGGTCAGGGCTTTGTGTCCTACTTTGTTGTCCTTAAGCCATTTTCCCACAACTGGAAGTATGCTTGGGGTCATTGTCCATTTGGAAGACCCATTTGTGACCAAGCTTTAACTTCCTGACTGATGTCTTGAGATGTTGCTTCAATATATCCACATAATGTTCCATCCTCATGATGCCATCTATTTTGTGAAGTGCACCAGTCCCTCCTGCAGCAAAGCACCCCCACAACATGATGCTGCCACCCCCGTGCTTCACGGTTGGGATGGTGTTCTTCGGCTTGCAAGCCTCCCCATTTTCCCGACAAACATAACGATGGTCATTATGGCCAAACAGTTCTATTTTTGTTTCATCAGACCAGAGGACATTTCTCCAAAAAGTATGATCTTTGTCCCCATGTGCAGTTGCAAACCATAGTCTGGCTTTTTTATGGCGGTTTTGGAACAGTGGCTTCTTCCTTGCTAAGCGGCCTTTCAGGTTATGTCGATATAGGACTCGTTTTACTGTGGATATAGATACTTTTGTACCCGTTTCCTCCAGCATATTCACAAGGTCCTTTGCTGTTGTTCTGGGATTGATTTTCACTTTTCGCACCAAAGTACGTTCATCTCTAGGAGACAGAACGCATCTCCTTCCTGAGCGGTATGACGGCTGCGTGGTCCCATGGTGTTTATACTTGCGTACTATTGTTTGTACAGATGAACGTGGTACATTCAGGCATTTGGAAATTGCTCCCAAGGATGAACCAGTCTTGTGGAGGTCTACAATTGTTTTTCTGAAGTTTTTCTGAAGTGGCTGATTTCTTTTGATTTTCCCATGATGTCAAGCAAAGAGGCACTGAGTTTGAAGGTAGGCCTTGAAATACATCCACAGGTACACCTCCAATTGCCTCAAATGATGTCAATTAGCCTAATCGAAGCTTCTAAAGCCATGACATCATTTTCTGGAATTTTCCAAGCTGTTTAAAGTCAACTTAGTGTATGTAAACGTCTGACCCACTGGAATTGTGATACAGTGAATTATAAGTGAAATAATCTGTCTGTAAACAATTGTTGGAAAAATGACTTGTGTCATGCACAAAGTAGATGTCCTAACTGACTTGCCAAAACTGTAGTTTGTTAACAAGAAATTTGTGGAGTGGTTGAAAAACGAGTTTTAATGACTCCAACCTAAGTGTATGTAAACGTCCGACTTCAACTGTATCATCTCATTTGAATTTACTATTCAGCAGAATCCTCCAATAAATATAATTTAAACTAACAAATGATGTTAAACCTCAGAGTCATGTGTTAACCTCTGTTCTGATCAGATTTCTGTTTTCAGCAGATCTACAAATGGTTAGTAATGGTTAGTAATGGTTAGAAATGGTTTGTAATGGTTAGTAATGGTCAGTAATGGTCAGTAATGGTCTGTAATGGTTTGTGATGGTTAGTAATGTTTGTAATGTTTGTAATGGTTAGTAATGTTTGTAATGGTTAGTAATGTTTGTAATGGTTTGTAATGGTTTGTGATGGTTAGTAATGGTTTGTAATGGTTAGTAATGGTCAGTAATGGTCTGTAATGGTTTGTAATGGTTAGTAATGGTCAGTAATGGTTTGTTATGGTTAGTAATGGTTAGTAATGGTCAGTAATGGTCAGTAATGGTCAGTAAGTGGTGGGGTATTAGATAGCTACTAAAGCCATTTAAAGCAACTTAGATGGTGTTGATGGTAACATTAGACTGATGTAACATTACAGTTATGAAAATAAATGATGCTGCTGTCCAGGGAACCCTTAGGGTGAGTCCCAAATGGCCCCTATTCCCCTACATAGTGCACTACTTTTGACCAGAGCCTTATGGTGTGCACTAATAAAGGAACAGTCTCATGTATCAGGAGGATGTTTTGATGAACTCATGCCGTCTGCCAGGTAACAGGAAGAGAATTAATACAACACACACCACAGTGCAGAGACACCACAGTGCAGAGACACCACAGTGCAGAGACACCACAGTCCAGAGACACCACAGTCCAGAGACACCACAGTAGAGTGACACCACAGTAATGCCACCACAGTAGTGACACCACGGTGCAGAGACACCACAGTAGAGTGACACCACAGTAGTGACACCATAGTAGAGTGACACCACAGTGCAGAGACACCACAGTAGAGTGACACCACAGTGCAGAGACACCACAGTAGAGAGACACCACAGTAGAGTGACACCACAGTGCAGAGACACCACAGTGCAGAGACATCACAGTAGAGTGACACCACAGTAGAGTGACACCACAGTAGAGTGACACCACAGTAGAGTGACACCACAGTAGAGTGACACCACAGTGCAGGCAGGCAGGCAGGCAGGCAGGCAGACAGACAGACAGACAGACAGACAGACAGAGTTGCCTTGGCGTGAACCAAATTATTATTTGATACATTTTAGAAAAAGGCTTTAATGTAATTTTTTGGGGGGAAAAGTGAAGAGGTCTGGATGTAGTAAAAAAAACACATTTAAGATGAATTTATTGAATCTGTCATATCAACTGGTTATATTATATCATGGAACACACTAATATCAACTAGTTATATTATATCATGGAACACACTAATATCAACTGGTTATATTATATCATGGAACACACTAATATCAACTGGTTATATTATATCATGGAACACACTAATATCAACTGGTTATATTATATCATGGAACACACTAATATCAACTGGTTATATTATATCATGGAACACACTAATATCAACTGGTTATATTATATCATGGAACACACTAATATCAACTGGTTATATTATATCATGGAACACACTAATATCAACTGGTTATATTATATCATGGAACACACTAATATAAACTGGTTATATTATATCGTGGAACACACTAATATCAACTGGTTATATTATATCATGGAACACACTAATATCAACTGGTTATATTATATCATGGAACACACTAATATCAACTGGTTATATTATATCGTGGAACACACTAATATCAACTGGTTATATTGTATCATGGAACACACTAATATCAACTGGTTATATTGTATCATGGAACACAGTAATATCAACTGGTTATATTATATCATGGAACACACTAATATCAACTGGTTATATTATATCATGGAACACACTAATATCAACTGGTTATATTATATCATGGAACACAGTAATATCAACTGGTTATATTATATCATGGAACACACTAATATCAACTATATTATATCATGGAACACACTAATATCAACTATATTATATCGTGGAACACACTAATATCAACTGGTTATATTATATCATGGAACACACTAATATCAACTGGTTATATTATATCGTGGAACACACTAATATCAACTGGTTATATTATATCGTGGAACACACTAATATCAACTGGTTATATTGTATCATGGAACACAGTAATATCAACTGGTTATATTATATCATGGAACACACTAATATCAACTGTATTATATCGTGGAACACAATCTAATATCAACTGGTTATATTATATCATGGAACACACTAATATCAACTGGTTATATTATATCATGGAACACACTAATATCAACTGGTTATATTATATCATGGAACACACTAATATCAACTGGTTATATTATATCGTGGAACACACTAATATCAACTGGTTATATTATATCGTGGAACACACTAATATCAACTATATTATATCATGGAACACACTAATATCAACTGGTTATATTATATCGTGGAACACAATCTAATATCAACTGGTTATATTATATCGTGGAACACACTAATATCAACTGGTTATATTATATCGTGGAACACAATCTAATATCAACTCTTCAAAAAGTTAGTAACCTCAGCAGTGTGGCCTTTGCTTGTAAAAGCCTCTGTCTGTGCAACGTTATAGCCTTGTTTTGTTAATTCAACAGACAAGATAATCTTATTTCCTGAGCCTTTATCACAGCCAAGACAGCTATCTTATTTGATATTAAAAACATGATGTAATATAACAGAATAAAAGAGAACAGAGAGATGCGTATCTCACGGCTGGAACAGTTACTCTCTCAGAGTGATCATTTGAATCATTTGTTGAGTTGAAAAACACATTTTTCAGGGTTACAAAAATCTTCTTTTCGATAAACAGATGTTCGATTGAGTTTATTTTTTGCCTGTTCCTTGGAAATGGGTGACCAATTCTACAGTGAACACTGCATAGGGATGGATTATGGCCAAGACATCTATCTGTGCGGTGAGTAGGCCTAGGATTAATGATTCTGATGAAAATACGCTCTTTGACTTTATCAAACTAATGTTTTTGCATATTTTCAGTGTGGAACCTGTTTATGTTTAGGAGGTAATAGCCTAGGCTAATCAATTCTAAATGCCACTAGCGGTTTGCAAAGTCGGGTCGTCACTAATGTTAGTTACCACAGCCTGCCTGCCTGTTTTTATAATTTCGCCTACTAAATTCTTTTTTTAAACCTAACCCTTAACCCTAAAAGCACATTTTTGTTTTCATTAAATTTGACGATATATCGCCAATTTTGACTCTGTGGCTGCGATAACCAGGTGTCAACCGCAAAGTAACCTAGGACAAAAAATGACGCAAAATGTAATTGAAATGTATTCCAAAACTGCAGCTCAATGTTGGAATACATATTTCCATACATCAGTCAACCGGTCCATTTCGAATGTGATAAAACAGTTGTGAATTGGCAAGGAATGTAGCTTGTGTATCCCATCAGTTAGATCCGTTTTTATAGGCCTTTATTTCTGTTGGCGCACACAGCGCGTCTACGTAGAGCGATCGGGACAACTGGGTGAGTGAGACACGGAGGGGAAAGGGAATTTAACGTAGAGCGATCGGGACAACTGGGTGAGTGAGACACGGAGGGGAAAGGGAATTTAACGTAGAGCGATCGGGACAACTGGGTGAGTGAGACACGGAGGGGAAAGGGAATTTAACGTAGAGCGATCGGGACAACTGGGTGAGTGAGACACGGAGGGGAAAGGGAATTTAACGTAGAGCGATCGGGACAACTGGGTGAGTGAGACACGGAGGGGAAAGGGAATTTAACGTAGAACGATCGGGACAACTGGGTGAGTGAGACACGGAGGGGAAAGGGAATTTAACGTAGAGCGATCGGGACAACTGGGTGAGGGAGACACGGAGGGGAAAGGGAATTTAACGTAGAGCGATCGGGACAACTGGGTGAGTGAGACACGGAGGGGAAAGGGAATTTAACGTAGAGCGATCGGGACAACTGGGTGAGTGAGACACGGAGGGGAAAGGGAATTTAACGTAGAATGATCGGGACACAACTGGGTGAGTGAGACACGGAGGGGAAAGGGAATTTAACGTAGAACGATCGGGACAACTGGGTGAGTGAGACACGGAGGGGAAAGGGAATTTAACGTAGAGCGATCGGGACAACTGGGTGAGTGAGACACGGAGGGGAAAGGGAATTTAACGTAGAGCGATCGGGACAACTGGGTGAGTGAGACACGGAGGGGAAAGGGAATTTAACGTAGAACGATCGGGACAACTGGGTGAGTGAGACACGGAGGGGAAAGGGAATTTAACGTAGAGCGATCGGGACAACTGGGTGAGTGAGACACGGAGGGGAAAGGGAATTTAACGTAGAGCGATCGGGACAACTGGGTGAGTGAGACACGGAGGGGAAAGGGAATTTAACGTAGAGCGATCGGGACAACTGGGTGAGTGAGACACGGAGGGGAAAGGGAATTTAACGTAGAACGATCGGGACAACTGGGTGAATGAGACACGGAGGGGAAAGGGAATTTAACGTAGAACGATCGGGACAACTGGGTGAGTGAGACACGGAGGGGAAAGGGAATTTAGGGGGCTGCTTGTCTTGGTTTATTTTTTTGTTCCGCAAATGCAGAAATGGAACACTAGAGCCAAATCAAATTAACGTTGTCTTCAAGACAACATTTCAACCAAATAGTTGTACAGTATAAAAAACTAAAAACAAAGATTTAACCTTTATTTAACTAGGCAAGTCAGTTAAGAATAAATTCTTAATTCCAATGACGGCCTAGAAACAGTGAGTTAAACTGCCTTGTTCAGGGGCAGAAGGACAGATTTTTACCGTGTCGATCTAGCAACCTTTCGGTTACCGGCCCAACGCTCTAACCACAAGGCTACCTGCCGCCCCCTTGTTAAATATGGAGTTTTGACATCCCTCGTCAATAGGCATTGTTATAGAGGATGTCGATCATATAGTACAACAGGGTGCAGTGTTGACTGGCAGGGAAAGTAGTGGTGTAAAATAAAAATGAGTTTCCTCTGTAGGTTGAACAGCATTAAGGTTACAAAATAGGTCACGTTATAGGTATTGAGAATAGTAAGTTCTTAGTAAACTCTTAGGTTATGAATAGTAAACTCTTAGGTTATGAATAGTAAACTCTTAGGTTATGAATAGTAAACTCTTAGGTTATGAATAGTAAACTCTTAGGTTATGAATACTAAACTCTTAGGTTATGAATACTAAACTCTTAGGTTATGAATAGTAAACTCTTAGGTTATGAATAGTAAACTCTTAGGTTATGAATAGTAAACTCTTAGGTTATGAATAGTAAACTCTTGGTAAACTCTTAGTTTATGAATAGTAAACTCTTAGTTTATGAATAGTAAACTCTTAGGTTATGAATAGTAAACTCTTAGTTTATGAATAGTAAACTCTTAGTTTATGAATAGTAAACTCTTAGGTTATGAATAGTAAACTCTTAGGTTATGAATAGTAAACTCTTAGGTTATGAATAGTAAACTCTTAGTTTATGAATAGTAAACTCTTAGGTTATGAATAGTAAACTCTTAGGTTATGAATAGTAAACTCTTAGGTTATGAATAGTAAACTCTTAGGTTATGAATAGTAAACTCTTGGTAAACTCTTAGTTTATGAATAGTAAACTCTTAGGTTATGAATAGTAAACTCTTAGGTTATGAATAGTAAACTCTTAGTTTATGAATAGTAAACTCTTAGGTTATGAATAGTAAACTCTTAGGTTATGAATAGTAAACTCTTAGGTTATGAATAGTAAACTCTTGGTAAACTCTTAGTTTATGAATAGTAAACTCTTAGGTTATGAATAGTAAACTCTTAGTTTATGAATAGTAAACTCTTAGTTTATGAATAGTAAACTCTTAGGTTATGAATAGTAAACTCTTAGGTTATGAATAGTAAACTCTTAGGTTATGAATACTAAACTCTTAGGTTATGAATAGTAAACTCTTAGGTTATGAATAGTAAACTCTTAGGTTATGAATAGTAAACTCTTAGGTTATGAATAGTAAACTCTTAGGTTATGAATAGTAAACTCTTGGTAAACTCTTAGTTTATGAATAGTAAACTCTTAGTTTATGAATAGTAAACTCTTAGTTTATGAATAGTAAACTCTTAGGTTATGAATAGTAAACTCTTAGGTTATGAATAGTAAACTCTTAGGTTATGAATACTAAACTCTTAGGTTATGAATAGTAAACTCTTAGGTTATGAATAGTAAACTCTTAGGTTATGAATAGTAAACTCTTAGGTTATGAATAGTAAACTCTTAGGTTATGAATACTAAACTCTTAGGTTATGAATAGTAAACTCTTAGGTTATGAATAGTAAACTCTTAGGTTATGAATAGTAAACTCTTAGGTTATGAATAGTAAACTCTTAGGTTATGAATAGTAAACTCTTAGGTTATGAATAGTAAACTCTTGGTAAACTCTTAGTTTATGAATAGTAAACTCTTAGTTTATGAATAGTAAACTCTTTTAGCTTGTAGTCATAGATTGGTGTGGTAGACAGAATGTAGACCTAATCATAATAATTGTCGTATGATTGCGTAGTATACACTATGTGTATACTACGCAGACTAGTGAGTTCACAAGTACAGACTTGCAGAGAGAGTTCGGCAAGGTCGTAGCTGTGGACTTTGACTCTCTCTCTCTCTCTCTCTCTCTCGTGAAAGCTAAGCTCTTTCTCCCATACAACCTAGTCTGCATTTATATGGAGAGAGAAAACACCCCTCCTTTCGGTCTGTCTTCATTTAAATATGAATTGAATCTGTGATCCTCAGGACATTTCTAGGCGTGTTATCATGTTGAATAGAAATAGGCCATTCCATCCAGTTCTGGGATAATTGCATGTATTGTCAGCATGTGACATTATGCTTTGATATGCAGATTGTATTTCCTGTCTTGGTGTGACCTCTATAAAAAGGTCAGACTAGTCTGCTACATCAGGGCCGTGGAGAGGAGAGCACACAGAGGCTACGTCCCAAATGCACCCTATCCACTACATCAGGGACCACTAAGGGCCCTGGTCAACAGGAGTATAAAGGGGGTAGGGTGCCATTTTGGGACACAGACAGAGCCAGAGACAGACAGACAGCCAGAGACAGAGAGAGACAGACACAGAGAGACAGACAGCCAGAGACAGAGAGAGACAGAGAGAGACAGCCAGAGACAGAGAGAGACAGAGAGAGACAGACAGAGACAGACAGCCAGAGACAGAGAGAGACAGAGAGAGACAGACAGCCAGAGACAGAGAGAGACAGACAGACAGCCAGAGACAGAGAGAGACAGAGAGAGACAGACAGACAGAGACATACAGACAGAGACAGAGAGAGACAGAGAGAGACAGACAGCCAGAGACAGACAGACAGACAGAGAGAGACAGACAGACAGCCAGAGACAGAGAGAGACAGAGAGAGACAGACAGACAGAGACAGACAGCCAGAGACAGAGAGAGACAGACAGCCAGAGACAGAGAGAGACAGATAGAGAGAGACAGACAGCCAGAGACAGAGAGAGACAGAGAGAGACAGAGTGAGACAGAGAGAGACATACAGCCAGAGACAGAGAGAGACAGAGAGAGACAGACAGCCAGAGACAGACAGACAGAGAGACAGACAGCCAGAGACAGAGAGAGACAGAGAGAGACAGACAGACAGACAGAGACAGCCAGAGACAGAGAGAGACAGAGAGAGACAGACAGCCAGAGACAGAGAGAGACAGAGAGAGACATACAGCCAGAGACAGAGAGAGACAGAGAGAGACAGACAGCCAGAGACAGACAGACAGAGAGAGACAGACAGCCAGAGACAGAGAGAGACAGAGAGAGACAGACAGACAGACAGAGACAGACAGCCAGAGACAGAGAGAGACAGACAGCCAGAGACAGAGAGAGACAGACAGAGACAGAGAGAGACAGCCAGAGACAGAGAGAGACAGACAGAGAGAGACAGACAGACAGCCAGAGACAGAGAGAGACAGACAGACAGAGACAGAGAGAGACAGCCAGAGACAGACAGTCAGAGACAGAGAGAGACAGAGAGACAGACAAACAGCCAGAGACAGACAGCCAGAGACAGAGACAGACAGCCAGAGACAGAGACAGACAGCCAGAGACAGACAGCCAGAGACAGAGAGAGACAGACAGAGACAGAGAGAGACAGCCAGAGACAGAGAGAGACAGACAGAGAGAGACAGACAGACAGCCAGAGACAGAGAGAGACAGACAGACAGAGACAGAGAGAGACAGCCAGAGACAGACAGTCAGAGAGAGACAGACAAACAGCCAGAGACAGACAGCCAGAGACAGAGACAGACAGCCAGAGACAGACAGCCAGAGACAGAGAGAGACAGACAGAGACAGACAGCCAGCGACAGAGAGAGACAGAGACAGACAGAGAGAGACAGACAGAGAGACAGCAAGAGACAGAGAGAGACAGACAGCCAGAGACAGAGTTGAATTAGCAGTCAAAGACTATCAGAATCCTGTGGATACCCCAATTACAGAAGAAGAATTATTGGAAAAAATATGCAATCTCCAACCCAAAAAGGCCTGTGGTGCTGATGGGATCTTAAATGAAATGATCAAATATACAGACCACAAATTCAAATTGGCTATACTCAAACACTTCAACATTATCCTCACTGCAGGTATTTTCCCCGATATTTGGAACCAGGGACTGATCACACCAATCTATAAAAATGGAGACAAATTTGACCCAAATAATTACAGAGGAATATGCGTTAACAGCAACTTGGGGAAAATTCTCTGCAGTATTATAAATAGCAGACTACATCATTTCCTTGACGAACACAACGTCCTGAGCAGAAGCCAGATTGGATTTCTAAAAAATTATCGTACAACTGACCACATTTACACCCTCCACACTCTAATTGATAAACAAGTTAACCAAAACAAAGGCAAAATCTACTCGTGTTTTGTAGATTTCAAGAAAGCATTTGATTCAATTTGGCACGAAGGTCTTTTTTATAAACTAATAGAAAGTGGTATTGGAGGGAAAACATATGATTTTATTAAATCAATGTACACTAAAAACAAATGTGCGGTTAAAATTGGCAACAAGCAAACAGACTTCTTCTCTCAGGGGCGGGGAGTGAAACAGGGCTGCCCAATAAGTCCAACATTATTTAACATCTACATTAATGAATTGGCAAAAACATTAGAAGAATCGGCAGCACCTGGTATCACCCTACACAACACTGAAATCAAGTGTCTGCTGTACGCAGATGACCTGGTGCTGCTGTCTCCCACTAAAGAGGGGTTACAGCAACACCTAGATCATCTTCACAGGTTCTGTCAGACTTGGGCTCTGACCGTTAACCTAAAAAAAAACAAATATAATGATATTCCAAAAAAGGTCCGGAAATAAGGATGACAAATATAATTTCTATTTGGACACAGTTCTATTAGAACACACCAAAAACTACACATATCTAGGACTAAATATCAGCAACACAGGTAGCTTTCACATGGCTGTGAATGAGCTGAGAGACAAAGCAAGAAGAGCATTCTATGCCATTAAAAGGAACATCAAAATTGAAATTCCAATTAGAATCTGGCTCAAAATTTTTCAATCAGTTATAGAACCAATTGCTCTATATGGCAGTGAGGTATGGGGTCCACTCTCTAATAATGAATTTACTAAATGGGACAAACATCCAATTGAAGTATTGCATGCAGAGTTTTGCAAGACTGTATTGCAAGTACAAAGAAAAACTCCAAATAACGCATGTAGGGCAGAATTGGGCCAATATCCCCTCCTCATTCGAATAGAAAAAAGAGCCATCAAATTTTACAACCATCTAAAAACAAGTAACCCTAAAACATTCCATCACACAGCTCTACAATGTCAAGAGATGAAACCAGAGAAGAGTCCCCTCAGCCAGCTGGTTCTGAGGCTCAGTTCACCAACCCAAACCAACCCCACAGAGCCTCGGGACAGCCCTCAGAAGATCTGGCCCAACCAAATCATCACAAAACAAAAAGAAAAATATATAACCTATTGGAAAGACACCACAAAAAATCAAAGTAAACTTCAATGCTATTTGGCTCTAAACAGACAGTACATGGTGGCAGACTATCTGACCACTGTGACTGATAGAAAACTGAGGAAAACATTGACTAGGTACAGACTCAGTGAGCACAGTCTGGCTATAGAGACCGGTCGTCACAGACAAACCTGGCTGCCCAGGGAGGACAGGCTGTGCTCACTCTGCTCCAGGGGAGAGGTAGAGACAGAAGTGCATTTCCTACTACACTGTGACAAATACTCAGACCTAAGAGCATATTTCTTTCCCAAAATTATAATTCAATACAAAGAATTTGAAACTATAAAAGATGAAGAAAAATTCAAATATTTATTGGGTGAAAAGCCAAAATGTGCAGTTTTGGCAGCCAAATATGTGTCCTCCTGCCACAGCCTGAGGGACAGCCAGTGAAAAATGCAAAGTAATGTTGATAATATTTCCCATTTAGCTTAGTTTTGTTTTGTCTTTCGTACCAGGTCATGTGTCTTCTCAGTCATGTTGACACTGGTCTACTACTGTTGCTTTAATGTATTGTTGTTCTGATTAATATTGTTGTTGTAGCTGTTATTAATGGTAATCCCATGTCCACTACTACTATTATTATTGCTGTTAGTCCCACCATTTATTTATATATAAATATATATATATTTTGTGTATATATATACATATATATTTTATTTAAATTTTTCGATATGTATACTTTGACAATGTAAGTAATAATAACTTGCCATGTCAATAAAGTCAATTGAATTGAATTGAATTGAATTGAATTGAGAGACAGACAGAGAGAGACATACAAAGAGAGACAGACAGAGACAGACAGACATAGAGAGAGAGACAGACAGAGAGAGCGACAGACAGACAGACAGACAGACAGAGACAGACAGACAGACAGAGACAGACAGACAGACAGACAGACAGACAGACAGACAGACAGAGACAGACAGACAGACAGAGACAGACAGACAGAGAGAGACAGATAGAGAGAGACAGACAGAGAGAGACAGACAGAGAGCGACAGACAGACAGATGTCCTCTGAGGAAGGCCCACATCGTTTCAATTCACACTGAGATAGTGGCTGTATACTAGCACTGAAATATCTCTCTCACACACACGCTCCCATCTGACATTTATTGCCATAATTATTAAAGCATTTGGTGCCAGTGTGTGTGTGTGTTGCTGTGGATCTGTGTGCTGCAGGGCTGTGCCTGTGTGTTGGTGATGTGAAACCTAATGACACGATACTGTGTTGTTGATTACCATTCACTCCCCTACACATCTGTTACCATGACGATGAGGACCAGAGACAACACCATTCACTCCCCTACACATCTGTTACCATGACGATGAGGACCACAGACAACGCCATTCACTCCCCTACACATCTGTTACCATGACGATGAGGACCACAGACAACGCCATTCACTCCCCTACACATCTGTTACCATGACGATGAGGACCACAGACAACACCATTCCCTCCCCTACACATCTAGGGTGTCTGCCAAATGGCACCTTATTCCCTACTTAGAGCACTACTTATGTCCATAATGGAAGCAGGTCAAACCCCTCTGCTCTGCAGCCCGTTGAGTTGGAACAATAAACTCACAATCACGTTGTCTTGCCTTCCTGTTAGTTTGATCTGCAACAGTTAGTTAGTTAGTTAGGACTCATGAAGCATGTTACAGTTAAGTTCACAGGGCAGTAAAATGATAAGTGTTAATGTTTTTCCAAGACACTCAACACTGCTCAACGATTGGCTGGTGCCATTCAAATCCTGTGTGTTGTGTAATAACAGAATATGGATCGTTAGGGCACTGGCACCATATTGTTTTGGATAGACATCAGGTACATGATATCAGCTCGATGGGTTATGGTTTTCAAAATAGCTTAGTTCCCACTTCCCAGTGATTTTAATGTTTGATATTATAATCATAATAATAACAATAACAAGACAAAGAGAGGGGTGCGCTCAAAGAAGGTGAAGAGTGTGATGTATCAGAGTGTGATGTATCAGAGTGTGATGTATCAGAGTGTGATGTATCAGAGTGTGATGTATCAGAGTGTGATGTATCAGAGTGTGATGTATCAGAGTGTGATGTATCAGAGTGTGATGTATCAGAGTGTGATGTATCAGAGTGTGATGTATCAGAGTGTGATGTATCAGAGTGTGATGTATCAGAGTGTGATGTATCAGAGTGTGATGTATCAGAGTGTGATGTATGACTCTGAAAGATAGTGATGGACTCTGAGTCACGGATGGCTGGAGCGAGGGAGTTACTGGAGAAGGCCCTGTCGTCGAAGCTATGGAGCTTGGACCTGGGGATGACAAGGTGGCCTGCTGTGGTGGAACGGAGTGAGCTTGTGGCTTGGTAAGGGACAAGAAGGTCTGAGAGGTAAGGGGGGACGAGGTGGTGAAGGGCTATGTAGGTCAGAAGGAGGATCTTGTAATCAATGCGATGGGAGACAGGGAGACAGAGTTTTGAACCATTTGGAGTTTATGTAGGGATCTTGAGTTGATGACGGAGTGATGGCCACTCCAATACCTTGACTTTGTTGTCCTGAAGCCATTTTGCCACAGCTTTGGAAGTATGCTTGGGGTCATTGTCCATTTGGAAGACCCATTTGCGACCAAGCTTTAACTTCCTGACTGATGTCTTGAGATGTTGCCTCAATATATCCACATCATTTTGCTTCCTCATGATGCCATCTATTTTGTGAAGTGCCCAGTTCCTCCTGCTGCAAAGCACCCCCACAACATGATGCTGCCACCCCCGTGCTTCACGGTTGGGATGGTGTTGGGATGATAGTTAGCATTGGCTACCTCTAACTAGCATGTTAGCAGATAGCCACAGACTTCCAGTCATTGCACTAATGATAGTTAGCATTGGCTTACCTCTAACTAGCATGTTAGCAGATAGCCACAGACTTCCAGTCATTGCACTAACGATAGTTAGCATTGGCTACCTCTAACTAGCATGTTAGCAGATAGCCACAGACTTCCAGTCATTGCACTAATGATAGTTAGCATTGGCTTGCAAAACTACCTCTAACTATCATTAGTGCAATGACTGCTAGTTAGAGGTAGCCAATGCTAACTAGAGTTGCTAAATACTTGACGTGTATCCCCTGTTGAGTTACACGTGTAAAGCACAGGGAGCAGAACATGTGGATGATGTGAAAAATAACTCACCGGATCAGCTGGTCCACAGAACTCCCTGAAGGTCTTCGGGGAACCAGTCCCTCTGATCTCCAGGGCCATGCAGGGTCCAGAACATAGTTCTGCCACCATGTTCTGTAGAATCACTCACAACAGTTAGCTGCATTGGAGTACATTGACTTCCATAGTTTTTTTATTTATTATAAAATGTTAATATTTGTGGTTGGTGGCAGTGGCTTGGTATTGGCCATATATAGTCTGCTTTTGAGCCACACAACCAAAGCGTGGATTGCCGGTAAGGAGACAAAAATACCTTTAATGAAACTAATATATATAAAATGAATTTCAACCATCAAAACCTGAATATTTAAATAGGGTGGCTTGATGAAGGCCATACCTCCTGATTAAAAATATTTCCTCTCAAAAGGCTTGAGGCACGTTGTGATAGAGAGAGCAGCACAGCACAGACAGGTAGGAGCTGAGAAGGGGGGGGGGGGGGGGGGAAGAGAGAGAGAGCGAGAGAGAGAGAGAGATAGGTAGGAGCAGAGAAGGAAACCATGGCAACAAGACAGCGAGCCTGGCTGAGCCTGATGCTGGGCTCTGAGGAAGCTCTCACAGGCTCCTTTAGATGGGCTTGAAACAGGCTCTTAGTCTGTGCACTGAAGGTCAAATCAAATCAAATGATATTTGTCACATGGCGAAATACAACAGGTGTAGACCTTACAGTGAAATGCTTACTTACAGGCTCTAACCAACAGTGCTGTTCAAGAAATAGAGTTACGAAAATATTTACTAAATAAACTAAAGTGAAAATAAATAAATAAATAAAACCAAAAATTAACAAGAAAATGACATAACAATAACTAAGTGGCTAATGTTAGCTAAGTGGCTAATGTTAGCTAAGTGGCTAATGTTAGCTTGCAAGATCAAGCTTCTTGGTAAACAACAGCAGAGAAAATCCCCTGCTGGATTAAGATCCCTGCTGCCTAATATTTGTTTTGTTCTTGCTGAAAACTGTGTTTTGAGGTACTTGCATAACTTCCTGAGCTGGGTTGTCTATTCTAGTTAGAAATGTCCGCACACATTTACCTACTGTAGCATCTGCTATGAGAATTCCTTAGTACTTGTTAGCATTTTGTTAGCATTCTGGTATATGACTTTTATGGGCTTTTTTTATTAACTTAAAATAAAATATATAGCGGCCCTTGTGTGAGCTACCGGTAATACCGTATATCCCAGGATGGCACAGGCACGGCTTGAAGGTATCGACATCTGGATACGGCCCAACCCTAGTGGCTGGTGACTGAAAAACTGAATCCATTTGACCTCAGTTCTACCAGCATGTCACCTGTGAAACTACAGGCAAAAACAACTCTAGATGCCCTTTACTCCACACACAGAGACGCACGCATACAAAGCTCTCCCTTACTCTCCATTTGGCAAATCTGACCATAATTCTATCCTCTGGATTCCTGCTTACAAGCAAAAACTCAAACAGGAAGTACCAGTGACGCACTCAATACGGAAGTGGTGCGATGAAACGGATGCTAAGCTACAGGACTGTTTCGCTAGCACAGACTGGAATATGCACTGGGATTCATCCAATGGCATTGAGGAGTTAACTACATCAGTCACCGGCTTCATTAATAAGTGCATCGACGATGTTGTCCCCACAGTGAACGTACGTACATATCCCAACCAGAAGCCTTGGATTACAGGCAACATCTGCGGTGAGCTAAAGGCTAAAGCTGCCGCTTTCAATGAGCATGACACTAATCCGGATATTTAGAAGAAATCCCGCTACGCCCTCTGACGAACCATCAAACAGGAAAAGTGTCAATACAGGACCAAGATCAAATCCTACTACATCGGCTCTGATGCTCGTCGGATGTGGCAGGGCTTGCAAACTATAACGGATTACAGGGAAACCCAGCCGCGAGTTGTCCAGTCACGCGGGCCTACATGACAAGTTAAATACATTCTATGCGCACTTTAAGGCTAGCAACACTGAACTATGCATGAGAGCACCAGCTGTTGCGGATGACTGTGTGATCACGCTCTCCGTAGTAAGACCTGTAAACAGGTTAACATTCACAGACGGATTACCAGGACACATACTCAGAGTATATACTGACTAGCTGGTAAGTGTCTTCACTGACATGTTAAACCTCTGCCTGACGCAGCTACATGTTTCAAGCAGACCACCATAGTCCCTGTGCCTAAGAACACCAAGGTAACTTGTCTAAATGATTACTGCCCCGTAGCGCTCACATCTGTAGAAATGAAATGAAATGTTTTGAAAGGCTGATCATGGCTCACATCAACACTATCAACCCGGAAACTCTGGACCCACTCCAATTCGCATACCGCCCCAACAGATCCACAGATGACGCAATCTCTATTGCACTCTACACTGTCCTTTCCCACCTGGACAAAAGGAACACCTATGTGAGAATGTTGTTCATTGACTACAGCTCAGCGTTCAACACCATAGTGCCCTCAAAACTCATCATCAAGCTGGAGGCCCTGGGATTAAACACCCTCCCTCTGCAACTGGATCCTGGACTTCCTGACGGGCCGCCCCCCAGGTAGTGATATTGGGAGGAAACAACACATCCGCCACGCTGACCCTCAACACGGGGTCCCCTCAGGGGTGCATGCTTAGTCACCTCCTGTACTTCCTGTTCACCCACGACTGCATGGCCGCGCACAACTCATACACCATCATTAAGTCTGCAGACGACACGACGGTGGTAGGCCTGATCACCGACGACGATGAGACAGCCTACAAGGAGGAGGTAAATAGCACCCTATTCCCTTTGGTACCCTACTCCCTATGGCGGCCCTATTCCCTATGGCACCCTATTCCCTATGGTACCCTATTCCCTATGGCACCCTATTCCCCATGGCACCCTATTCCACATGGCACCCTATTCCCCATGGCACCCTATTCCCCATGGCACCCTATTCCCTATGGCACCCTATTCCCTATGGCACCCTATTCCCTATGGTACCCTATGGCACCCTATTCCCTATGGCACCCTATTCCCTATGGCACCCTATGGGCTCTATTCCCTATGGAACCCTATTCCCTATGGGCCCTATTCCCTATGGAACCCTATTCCTTATAGTACCCTATTCCTTATAGTACCCTATTCCCTATGGGCCCTATTCCCTATGGGCCCTATTCCCTATGGTACTCTATTCCATCCTATTCCCTATGGTAATCTATTCCATATGGCACCCTATTCCCTATGGCACCCTACTCCCTATGGCACCCTATTCCTTATGGTACCCTATTCCCTATGGTGCCATATTCCCTATGGTACCCTATTCCCTATGGCACCCTATTCCATAGCCTCACTTCATCTGCACTTGCCCAAAGGAAACTGCATGATGTACTGTCAATACTCCTCTTTTGCCTTGATACATTCTCGGATCACGCATGTTTCAATGAGTGCCAATTAAGTGGTTTGTTTGTACAAGTAATACCGCTGATCGTCAGAGAGAAGCTTTTGTTGCCAATTTAATTGACAGGGAATTTAATTTCCCTATGGTACCCTATTCCCTATGGTATCCTATTCCCTATGGCACCCTATTCCCTATGGTACCCTATTCCTTATAGGCTCTATTCCCTATGGTACCCTATGGTACCCTATTCCCTATGGTACACGATTCCCTATGGTACCCTATTCCCTATGGTACCCTATTCCCTATGGTACACTATTCCCTATGGCACCCTATTCCCTATGGCACCCTATTCCCTATGGCACCCTATTCCTTATGGGCTCTATTCCCTATGGTACCCTATTCCCTATGGTACCCTATGGCACCCTATTCCCTATGGCACCCTATTCCCTATGGCACCCTATTCCCTATGGTACCCTATGGCACCCTATTCCCTATGGCACCCTACTCCCTATGGCACCCTATTCCTTATGGTACCCTATTCCCTATGGTGCCATATTCCCTATGGTACCCTATTCCCTATGGCACCCTATTCCATAGCCTCTCTTCATCTGCACTTGCCCAAAGGAAACTGCATGATGTACTGTCAATACTCCTCTTTTGCCTTGATACATTCTCGGATCACGCATGTTTCAATGAGTGCCAATTAAGGGGTTTGTTTGTACAAGTAATACCGCTGATCGTCAGAGAGAAGCTTTTGTTGCCAATTTAATTGACAGGGAATTTAATTTCCCTATGGTACCCTATTCCCTATGGTATCCTATTCCTTATAGGCTCTATTCCCTATGGTACCCTATTCCTTATAGGCTCTATTCCCTATGGTACCCTATGGTACCCTATTCCCTATGGTACCCTATTCCCTATGGCACCCTATTCCCTATGGTACCCTATTCCCTATGGCACCCTATTCCCTATGGGCCCTATTCCCTATGGGCCCTATTCCCTATGGAACCCTATTCCTTATAGTACCCTATTCCCTATGGGCCCTATTCCCTATGGGCCCTATTCCCTATGGTACTCTATTCCATCCTATTCTCTATGGTAATCTATTCCATATGGCACCCTATTCCCTATGGCACCCTACTCCCTATGGCACCCTATTCCTTATGGTACCCTATTCCCTATGGTGCCATATTCCCTATGGTACCCTATTCCCTATGGCACCCTATTCCATAGCCTCTCTTCATCTGCACTTGCCCAAAGGAAACTGCATGATGTACTGTCAATACTCCTCTTTTGCCTTGATACATTCTCGGATCACGCATGTTTCAATGAGTGCCAATTAAGGGGTTTGTTTGTACAAGTAATACCGCTGATCGTCAGAGAGAAGCTTTTGTTGCCAATTTAATTGACAGGGAATTTAATTTCCCTATGGTACCCTATTCCCTATGGTATCCTATTCCCTATGGCACCCTATTCCCTATGGTACCCTATTCCTTATAGGCTCTATTCCCTATGGTACCCTATGGTACCCTATTCCCTATGGTATCCTATTCCCTATGGCACCCTATTCCCTATGGTACCCTATTCCTTATAGGCTCTATTCCCTATGGTACCCTATGGTACCCTATTCCCTATGGTACCCTATTCCCTATGGTACCCTATTCCATATGGTACCCTATTCCCTATGGCACCCTATTCCCTATGGCACCCTATTCCTTATGGGCTCTATTCCCTATGGTACCCTATTCCCTATGGCACCCTATTCCCTATGGCACCCTATTCCCTATGGTACGCTATTCCTTATGGGCTCTATTCCCTATGGCACCCTATTCCCTATAGTACTCTATTCCCTATGGCACCCTATGGCACCCTATTCCATATGGCACCCTATTCCCTATGGTACCCTATTCCCTATGGCACCCTATTCCCTATGGCACCCTATTCCCTATGGCGCCCTATTCCCTATGGTGCCCTATTCCCTATGGTACCCTATTCCCTATGGCACCTTATTCCTTATGGGCTCTATTCCCTATGGTACCCTATTCCCTATGGCACCATATTCCCTATGGCACCCTATTCCCTATGGTACGCTATTCCTTATGGGCTCTATTCCCTATGGCACCCTATTCCCTATAGTACTCTATTCCCTATGGCACCCTATGGCACCCTATTCCCTATGGTACCCTATTCCCTATGGCACCCTATTCCCTATGGTACCCTATTCCCTATGGTACCCTATTCCCTATGGTACCCTATTCCCTATGGCGCCCTATTCCCTATGGTACCCCATTCCCTATGGTGCCCTATTCCCTATGGTACCCTATTCCCTATGGCACCCTATTCCCTATGGCACCCTATTCCCTATGGTACCCTATTCCCTATGGCACCCTATTCCCTATGGCACCCTATTCCCTATGGCACCATATTCCCTATGGCACCCTATTCCCTATGGCACCCTATTCCTTATGGCACCCTATTCCCTATGGCACCCTATTCCCTATGGCACCCTATTCCCTATGGTTCCCTATGGTACCCTATTCCCTATGGCACCCTATTCCCTATGGCACCCTATTCCCTATGGCGCCCTATTCCCTATGGCGCCCTATTCCCTATGGCGCCCTATTCCCTATGGCGCCCTATTCCCTATGGCGCCCTATTCCCTATGGCGCCCTATTCCCTATGGCGCCCTATGGCGCCCTATTCCCTATGGCGCCCTATTCCCTATGGCGCCCTATTCCCTATGGCGCCCTATTCCCTATGGCGCCCTATTCCCTATGGCGCCCTATTCCCTATGGCGCCCTATTCCCTATGGCGCCCTATTCCCTATGGCGCCCTATTCCCTTTGGTACCCTATTCCCTATGGCACCCTATTCCCTATGGCACCCTATTCCATATGGCACCCTATTCCCTATGGTACCCTATTCCCTATGGTGCCCTATTCCCTTTGGTGCCCTATTCCCTATGGCGCCCTATTCCCTATGGCGCCCTATTCCCTATGGCGCCCTATTCCCTATGGCGCCCTATTCCCTATGGCGCCCTATTCCCTATGGCGCCCTATTCCCTATGGCGCCCTATTCCCTATGGCACCCTATTCCCTATGGCACCCTATTCCCTATGGCACCCTATTCCCTATGGCACCCTATTCCAAACCACCCAGTTTATACTAGAATATAAATGTCTGTGGTATACTAGAATATGGCTGTCAGTATTCAGGGCTCGAACCACCCAGTTTATACTAGAATATAAATGTCTGTGGTATACTAGAATATGGCTGTCAGTATTCAGGGCTCGAACCACCCAGTTTATACTAGAATATAAATGTCTGTGGTATACTAGAATATGGCTGTCAGTATTCAGGGCTCGAACCACCCAGTTTATACTAGAATATAAATGTCTGTGTTCTTGTGCAAAGGTGTGAGTGACTTCATGCAGTGGTATGAATAATTAGCATATTTACATAGTTATAACACTTCTAAACTCTGTTGAAATGTCAAAATCTTTCATACTCACAGGGTACTCGGTCACAACCCCTTTGTAAACTTCCAGGAATTCCTCTGCATTGGCCCGGTCCATGTTAAACTGTGAGTAGAGAACGTAAACCTGTACAATCAGTAGCTGACTGCAACTCAAACATATACAAAAACTAATAACAAAACTGACTTGATTGAAGTGAAACGTATAAATGTGTCACTTGAGACCCTTTTCGAAATGACTTGTGTGAATGTGGAGTGTATGTACATATGGTAATGTTTAGATGGTTAAATTAGTTCGACTGCGAATGATCTTTATCAGTCGAGGACATTTTGTTTCAGTGTTACTTGCAGCCACACCAATTCCTTCTAGAAAGGTCTAGAACTCCCTGCCTCTCTCAGAGCTACATACATAATGCATTTACAAAACCAGATGGTTGACAAGGGACGAACATGTCTATGATGCTGTAGGTCAGACTGCAGATGAGACATTGACTACGCATCAGACCCCGGTTCATTCCGTCTGGTTTATTGTACCATTAGGGCTGTGACCGACTTGGAATTTGAGGTTACGGTAATTGGCCAGGCCAATGTACACGATCACCGGCATTTTGTTGTTGTTGGAAATATAATATATTTTTATTTTTATTTATACAGATCCTATTTCGACACACAAAACCATTCAAACAAAGTCAGATGGGTTTTCTGTAATTTTTCTTAGAAATATTTGAATAACGTCCCAAAATCTGCTGTTGCGGCCATTCAATGGCAGTGGCATTGAGATACGTTCTTCAGAGAGAGGATGTCGTAATGAGAGACGTAATGTAGCCTAAACTACCGAAAACAGGCCTTTTACCAGATTATATCATGACAGGAGAGACATGATATAGCCTAATCTACTGAAAACAGGCCTTTTTACCAAATTAAATCAAATCACATGCACCAAATACAACAGGTGTAGACCTTACAGTGAAATGCTGACCTACGACCCCTTAACCAACAATGCAGTTTAAAAATACATATATGAGTAAGAATAAGAAATAAAAGTAACAAGTAATTAAAGAGCAGCAGTAAAATAGTGAGACTATATACAGGGGGTACCGGTACAGAGCCAATGTGCGGGGGCACCGGTTAGTTGAGGTAATATGTACATGTAGGTAGAGTTATTAAAGTGACTATGCATAGATGATAACAACAGAGAGTAGCAGCGGTGTAAAAGAGGGGGGGACAATGCAAAAAGTCTGGGTAGCCATTTGATTAGATGTTCATTAGTCTTATGGCTTGGGGGTAGAAGCTGTTTAGAAGCCTCATGGACCTAGACTTGGCGCTCCGGTACTGCTTGCCATGTGGTAGCAGAGAGAGAACAGTCTATGACTGGGTGGCTGGAGTCTTTGACAATATTTAGGGCCTTCCTCTGACACCGTCTGGTATAGAGGTCCTGAATGGCAGGAAGCTTGGCCCCAGTGATGTACTGGGCCGTACGCACAACCCTCTATGTGCCTTGCAGTCGGAGGTCGAGCAGTTGCCGTACCAGGCAGTGATGCAACCAGGCAGTGATGCAACCCGTCAGGATGCTCTCGATAGTGCAGCTGTAGAACCTCTTCACGACTGTCTCGGTATGCTTGAACCATGTTAGTTTGTTGGTGATGTAGACGCCAAGGAACTTGAAGCTGTCAACCTGCTCCACTGCAGCCCCGTCGATGAGAATGGGGGCGTGCTCGGTCCTCTTTTTCATGTAGTCTAAAATCATCTCCTTTGTCTTGATCACGTTGAGGGAGAGGTTGTTGTCCTGGCACCACACGGCCAGGTCTCTGACCACCTCCCTATAGGCTGTCTCATCGTTGTCGTCAGCAAACTTAATGATGGTGTTGGAGTCGTGCCTGGCCATGCAGTCATGAGTGAACAGGGAGTACAGGAGGGGACTGAGCACGCACCCCTGAGGGGCCCCCGTGTTGAGGATCAGCGTGGCAGATGTGTTGTTGCCTACCCTCACCACCTGGGGGCGGCCCTTCAGGAAGTCCAGGATCCAGTTGCAGAGGGAGGTGTTTAGTCCCAGGGTCCTTAGCTTAGTGATGAGCTTTGAGGGCACTATGGTGTTGAACGCTGAGCTGTAGTCAATGAACAGCATTCTCACATAGGTGTTAATTTTGTCCGGGTGGGAAAGGGCAGTGTGGAGTGCGATAGAGATTGACGGTTTTAAACTATGATTAGTGACGTGTTATACCAACATATGGAGGTATCCCATGAGTAGCTAGCCTACTTGACAAATGAGGCCACTAAGTTGCTGTTCCTGGATAAAATAATAACAATGTGAGGTTAAAACTACTGTAGCTCCAACGCGAAAGGTTCTCATGGGTTGGCTGATTGGAAATAAAATACGTTATTTACCAGTACTAGACAGAAAACTAATTTGTTAGCTAACGTTAGCTACTGTAGCTAGCTAGTTTATAAAATATTCATAATATATTATTTATTATTGTCATTACTTAACGTTATTTAGCCATTAATTATTGATCCGCTAGCCACCTGATCAAGGCACTTCAAAAAAGTTCAAATTTCTCTGCAAACTTCTCCGCAAACTATTGTCAAAGCTGATGGAGCAATTTAGTAATATAACTGTTACTGGAGGATAAAACAGACAGACAACACGTCTGTCAGAAAGAAGGAAGACACCTGGGCCATTTTATGCGAAAGATTTAAACGGATCGACACGGATTAAAGAGAAGAGGTACTCAAATCGGATGAAAGCGTGCTGGGAAAAAAACTTAAAAGCCAAAGCCAAAAAGGATGCGGCAGAGGGGGCTATTTCAGACCAGAGGGGGGCCTCCGTCCAAGGGAATTGATCCTCTCTCCCAGAAGATATGCGAGATGATTCCCCAGCAGTTGGCCCCTTTCCATAACCCTTATGATGACGACGGACAACTCAACCCACTAATATTTAGTAAGCATAAATAACTGGTAAAACTGACGTTAATGCAACTTCACTACAACGTTACCGTTATCAGGCCCTTACAGCATGTTGCATAACATCACCATTCGTATCAAGGCATATCATAAACCCCAAATTCATAAGCCCCAATTCAAATGGGCATGTAAATAGCCTACTAATAATTAGTTAATTATCATAAAACTCAACAGGATTCAACCGGTCTCTAATTGTTCTCTGAGGAACTCGTTTTGGTTTCTCCACAGTAGATATGCTGCCCATTTGATCAGTTCAACCACCTCAAGTGGCAGTTTAGAATTAATCTCCAATCTAAATTAACATTTTTTTTATTATTCATTGAGCAACAGGTTTAAAATTAATCTAGGTTTAAAGTGAAAACTAAACTTAGATTAGAGGAAGGATTTAATTTAACTAGGATTAATTTAAAACTATGTTTAAAATTTGGTGCAACAGGATTAGTAGATAAACCTTGATTTAATCTTGTTTAAGAGTTAATCCATGTTGCGCAACCCACCTATGGAGTTAATTTCCTTTTAGTGTTACAGACGTGCCTTATTGCAAACAGGATGCATGTTTTGGAATATTTATATTCTGTACAGGTTTCCTTCTTTTCACTCTCATTCAGGTTAGTATTGTAGAGTAACTACAATGTTGTTGATCCATCCTCAGTTTTCTCCTATCACAGCCATTAAACTCTGTAACTGTTTTAAAGTCACCATTGGCCTCATGGTGAAATCCCTGAGCGGTTTCCTTCCTCTCCGGCAACTGAGTTAGGAATGACGCCTGTATCTTTGTAGTGACTGGGTGTATTGATACACCATCCAAAGTGTAATTAATAACTTCACCATGCTCAAAGGGATATTCAATGTCTGTTTTTATTTTTACCCATCTACCAATAGGTGCCCTTCTTTACAAGACATTGGAAAACCTCCCTGGACTCACTGCTCGACTGAGGACCTTACAGATAATTGTACTGTATTTATACTCCGGACTATGACATTGCTCGTCCTAATATTTTTTAATTCCATTCTTTTACTTTAGATTTGTGTGTATTGTTGTGTATTATTAGATATTACTGCACTGTTGGAGCTAGGAACACAAGCATTTCACTACACCCGCAATAACATCTACTAAATATGTGTATGCGACCAATAACATCTACTAAATATGTGTATGCGACCAATAACATTTGATTTGATATCGGCCAGGACCGGGCCTGATGAGCATCGATTAGTCTAAAAATTAAGAAAATATTCCGTATCAAATTATACCATGCCAGGTTGGAGAGGATTGGCACATTGTCTGTTTGACACAACATTTCAGCATTACAGTCCTCAGAGCCAGAACAACCTTGTCCCACTGCTGTTGAATAATGAATGAATAGTCAAGACACATCCAACCTTTTTATTTTTTAAAAGAAGAATGATTGATTTATTTACTAGCAAGCAATGAAAACGTGCTTTGTATAAAAGAAAGTCCGCATATCAAATGATGTTTATACTGAAGTGCCAGAGTCTATAGCACTCTACACCCCCACACATCTAGCAGATAGCTGCTGGAGCATCACTCTACACCCCCACACATCTAGCAGATAGCTGCTGGAGCATCACTCTACACCCCCACACATCTAGCAGATAGCTGCTGGAGCATCACTCTACACCCCCACACATCTAGCAGATAGCTGCTGGAGCATCACTCTACACCCCCACACATCTAGCAGATAGCTGCTGGAGCATCACTCTACACCCCCACACATCTAGCAGATAGCTGCTGGAGCATCACTCTACACCCCCACAAATCTAGCAGATAGCTGCTGGAGCATCACTGTACACCCCCACACATCTAGCAGATAGCTGCTGGAGCATCACTCTACACCTCCACACATCTAGCAGATAGCTGCTGGAGCATCACTGTACACCCCCACACATCTAGCAGATAGCTGCTGGAGCATCACTCTACACCCCCACACATCTAGCAGATAGCTGCTCCAGCATCACTCTACACATCCAGCAGATAGCTGCTCCAGCATCACTCTACACCTCCACACATCCAGCAGATAGCTGCTCCAGCATCACTCTACACCTCCACACATCTAGCAGATAGCTGCTGGAGCATCACTCTACACCCCCACACATCTAGCAGATAGCTGCTGGAGCATCACTCTACACCCCCACACATCTAGCAGATAGCTGCTGGAGCATCACTCTACACCTCCACACATCTAGCAGATAGCTGCTGGAGCATCACTTTACACCTCCACACATCTAGCAGATAGCTGCTCCATCATCACTCTACACATCTAGCAGATAGCTGCTCCATCATCACTCTACACCTCCACACATCTAGCAGATAGCTGCTGGAGCATCACTCTACACATCTAGCAGATAGCTGCTGGAGCATCACTCAACACATCTAGCAGATAGCTGCTCCAGCATCACTCTACACCTCCACACATCTAGCAGATAGCTGCTCCAGCATCACTCTACACCTCCACACATCTAGCAGATAGCTGCTCCATCATCACTCTACACCTCCACACATCTAGCAGATATCTGCTGGAGCATCACTCTACACCTCCACACATCTAGCAGATAGCTGCTCCATCATCACTCTACACCTCCACACAGCTAGCAGATAGCTGCTCCATCATCACTCTACACCTCCAAACATCTAGCAGATAGCTGCTCCAGCATCACTCTACACCTCCACACATCCAGCAGATAGCTGCTCCAGCATCACTCTACACCTCCACACATCTAGCAGATAGCTGCTCCATCATCACTCTACACCTCCACACATCTAGCAGATAGCTGCTCCAGCATCACTCTACACCTCCACACATCTAGCAGATAGCTGCTCCAGCATCACTCTACACCTCCACACATCTAGCAGATAGCTGCTGGAGCATCACTCTACACCTCCACACATCCAGCAGATAGCTGCTCCAGCATCACTCTACACCTCCACACATCCAGCAGATAGCTGCTCCATCATCACTCTACACCTCCACACATCTAGCAGATAGCTGCTCCAGCATCACTCTACACCTCCACACATCTAGCAGATAGCTGCTGGAGCATCACTCTACACCTCCACACATCCAGCAGATAGCTGCTCCAGCATCACTCTACACCTCCACACATCCAGCAGATAGCTGCTCCATCATCACCCTACACCACCACACATCTAGCAGATAGCTGCTCCAGCATCACTCTACACCCCCACACATCTAGCAGATAGCTGCTGGAGCATCACTCTACACCTCCACACATCTAGCAGATAGCTGCTGGAGCATCACTTTACACCTCCACACATCTAGCAGATAGCTGCTCCATCATCACTCTACACATCTAGCAGATAGCTGCTCCATCATCACTCTACACCTCCACACATCTAGCAGATAGCTGCTGGAGCATCACTCTACACATCTAGCAGATAGCTGCTGGAGCATCACTCTACACATCTAGCAGATAGCTGCTCCATCATCACTCTACACCTCCACACATCTAGCAGATAGCTGCTGGAGCATCACTCTACACCTCCACACATCTAGCAGATAGCTGCTCCAGCATCACTCTACACCTCCACACATCTAGCAGATAGCTGCTCCAGCATCACTCTACACCTCCACACATCTAGCAGATAGCTGCTCCATCATCACTCTACACCTCCACACATCTAGCAGATATCTGCTGGAGCATCACTCTACACCTCCACACATCTAGCAGATAGCTGCTCCATCATCACTCTACACCTCCACACAGCTAGCAGATAGCTGCTCCATCATCACTCTACACCTCCAAACATCTAGCAGATAGCTGCTCCAGCATCACTCTACACCTCCACACATCCAGCAGATAGCTGCTCCAGCATCACTCTACACCTCCACACATCTAGCAGATAGCTGCTCCATCATCACTCTACACCTCCACACATCTAGCAGATAGCTGCTCCAGCATCACTCTACAACTCCACACATCTAGCAGATAGCTGCTCCAGCATCACTCTACACCTCCACACATCTAGCAGATAGCTGCTGGAGCATCACTCTACACCTCCACACATCCAGCAGATAGCTGCTCCAGCATCACTCTACACCTCCACACATCCAGCAGATAGCTGCTCCATCATCACCCTACACCACCACACATCTAGCAGATAGCTGCTCCAGCATCACTCTACACCTCCACACATCTAGCAGATAGCTGCTCCAGCATCACTCTACACCTCCACACATCCATCAGATAGCTGCTGGAGCATCACTCTACACCTCCACACATCTAGCAGATAGCTGCTGGAGCATCACTCTACACCCCCACACATCTAGCAGATAGCTGCTCCATCATCACTCCACACCTCCACACATCTAGCAGATAGCTGCTCCATCATCACTCTACACCTCCACACATCTAGCAGATAGCTGCTCCATCATCACTCTACACCTCCACACATCTAGCAGATAGCTGCTGGAGCATCACTCTACACATCTAGCAGATAGCTGCTGGAGCATCACTCTACACATCTAGCAGATAGCTGCTCCATCATCACTCTACACCTCCACACATCTAGCAGATAGCTGCTCCAGCATCACTCTACACCTCCACACATCTAGCAGATAGCTGCTCCAGCATCACTCTACACATCCAGCAGATAGCTGCTCCATCATCACTCTACACCTCCACACATCTAGCAGATAGCTGCTCCATCATCACTCTACACCTCCACACATCTAGCAGATAGCTGCTGGAGCATCACTCTACACCTCCACACATCTAGCAGATAGCTGCTGGAGCAATACTCTACACCACCACACATCTTGCAGATAGCTGCTCCAGCATCACTCTACACCTCCACACATCTAGCAGATAGCTGCTCCAGCATCACTCTACACCTCCACACATCTAGCAGATAGCTGCTCCAGCATCACTCTACACCTCCACACATCTAGCAGATAGCTGCTCCAGCATCACTCTACACCTCCACACATCTAGCAGATAGCTGCTCCAGCATCACTTTACACCACCACACATCTAGCAGATAGCTGCTCCATCATCACTCTACACCTCCACACATCTAGCAGATAGCTGCTCCATCATCACTCTACACCTCCACACATCTAGCAGATAGCTGCTCCATCATCACTCTACACCTCCACACATCTAGCAGATAGCTGCTCCAGCATCACTCTACTCCTCCACACATCCAGCAGATAGCTGCTCCAGCATCACTCTACACCACCACACATCTAGCAGATAGCTGCTCCAGCATCACTCTACACCTCCACACATCTAGCAGATAGCTGCTGGAGCATCACTCTACACCTCCACACATCTAGCAGATAGCTGCTCCAGCATCACTCTACATCTCCACACATCTAGCAGATAGCTGCTGGAGCATCACTACACCTCCACACATCTAGCAGATAGCTGCTCCAGCATCACTCTACACCTCCACACATCTAGCAGATAGCTGCTGGAGCATCACTCTACACCTCCACACATCTAGCAGATAGCTGCTGGAGCATCACTCTACACCTCCACACATCTAGCAGATAGCTGCTGGAGCATCACTCTACACCTCCACACATCTAGCAGATAGCTGCTGGAGCATCACTCTGTTCCCCAGGGCCGACACTGTCCATCACTCTCTCCCTACTGTGCCCCAGAGCCAACACTGTCCATCACTCTCTCCCTACTGTGCCCCAGGGCCGACACTGTCCATCACTCTCTCCCTACTGTGCCCCAGAGCCAACACTGTCCATCACTCTCTCCCTACTGTGCCCCTGCGTCCATCACTCTCTCCCCACTGTGCCCCAGGGCCAACACTGTCCATCACTCTCTCCCTACTGTTCCCCAGAGCCGACACTGTCCATCACTCTCTCCCTACTGTTCCCCAGGGCCGACACTGTCCATCACTCTCTCTCTACTGTGCCCCTGCGTCCATCACTCTCTCCCTACTGTGCCCCAGGGCCGACACTGTCCATCACTCTCTCCCTACTGTGCCCCAGGGCCGACACTGTCCATCACTCTCTCCCTACTGTGCCCCAGGGCCGACACTGTCCATCACTCTCTCCCTACTGTGCCCCAGAGCCAACACTGTCCATCACTCTCTCCCCGCTGTGCCCCAGGGCCGACACTGTCCATCACTCTCTCCCCACTGTGCCCCAGGGCCGACACTGTCCATCACTCTCTCCCTACTGTTCCCCAGGGCCGACACTGTCCATCACTCTCTCCCTACTGTTCCCCAGGGCCGACACTGTCCATCACTCTCTCCCTACTGTTCCCCAGGGCCGACACTGTCCATCACTCTCTCCCTACTGTTCCCCAGGGCCGACACTGTCCATCACTCTCTCCCTACTGTGCCCCAGGGCCGACACTGTCCATCACTCTCTCCCTACTGTTCCCCAGGGCCGACACTGTCCATCACTCTCTCCCTACTGTTCCCCAGGGCCGACACTGTCCATCACTCTCTCCCTACTGTTCCCCAGGGCCGACACTGTCCATCACTCTCTCCCTACTGTTCCCCAGGGCCGACACTGTCCATCACTCTCTCCCTACTGTTCCCCAGGGCCGACACTGTCCATCACTCTCTCCCTACTGTGCCCCAGGGCCGACACTGTCCATCACTCTCCCTCTACTGTGCCCCAGGGCCAACACTGTCCATCACTCTCTCCCTACTGTGCCCCAGTCATTTTAACTGTCTTGATTGTTTTTGTATTCTTTTGTTTAGTTGTTTTGTTTTTCCTACATAAAGCTTTGAGATTTCTCCGTACTTAATTGTGCTACACAAATTAAAATAATTGGGATGCACAGGGCCAGGGCCCCTTCCAGAAGAGCAGAGAGGCGAGGGCAGCCTCTGTCATGGCAGAGCTATGAAAGGTCACTGATCTCAGGTGTGGATTGATCAGGACTGCCGGGGTCACACTAGAACAGTACAGAATGCACTGAGGGCCGAGGGAGTACAGCTGCAGAGAAAAAACATGGGTGCTGAGAGGAGGATGGGAAAGGTCCATGTTGTCCCTTCACTACAATCCATTATCTAAACAGGTTTACACCATCATCATCACCCATGTGTCATGTTGTCCCTTCACTACAATCCATTATCTAAACAGGTTTACACCATCATCATCACCCATGTGTCATGTTGTCCACTACAATCCATTATCTAAACAGGTTTACACCATCATCACCCATGTGTCATGTTGTCCACTACAATCCATTATTACCCGTGGGTCCCTGTGGCATGGCACAGATTTGACTATGATGAATGCAGGCTACTTACCATCTGCAGGGCTGAGATCTCAAAACCTGCTGCTGAGATGGAGTGGAGGATCTTTCCTGTCAGGGCTGTGGACACGAGAGAGAGAGAAGAGAGAGAGAGAGAAGAGAGAAGAGAGAAGAGGCTCATAACAGGCTCATAACAGGCTCATAACAGGCTCATAACAGGCTCATAACAGGCTCATAACAGGCTCATAACAGGCTCAGTATGGAAAGCAGATATGGGCCTGAATGTGTTCAGGACAGCTCTGTCAGGGGAGGGTCCACTAGTCAGACGGTAGACTGACAGCTCTGTCAGGGGAGGGTCCACTAGTCAGACGGTAGACTGACAGCTCTGTCAGGGGAAGGTCCACTAGTCAGATGGTAGACTGACAGCTCTGTCAGGGGAAGGTCCACTAGTCAGACGGTAGACTGACAGCTCTGTCAGGGGAAGGTCCACTAGTCAGATGGTAGACTGACAGCTCTGTCAGGGGAAGGTCCACTAGTCAGACGGTAGACTGACAGCTCTGTCAGGGGAAGGTCCACTAGTCAGACGGTAGACTGACAGCTCTGTCAGGGGAAGGTCCACTAGTCAGATGGTAGACTGACAGCTCTGTCAGGGGAAGGTCCACTAGTCAGACGGTAGACTGACAGCTCTGTCAGGGGAGGGTCCACTAGTCAGATGGTAGACTGACAGCTCTGTCAGGGGAAGGTCCACTAGTCAGACGGTAGACTGACAGCTCTGTCAGGGGAAGGTCCACTAGTCAGACGGTAGACTGACAGCTCTGTCAGGGGAAGGTCCACTAGTCAGACGGTAGACTGACAGCTCTGTCAGGGGAAGGTCCACTAGTCAGACGGTAGACTGACAGCTCTGTCAGGGGAAGGTCCACTAGTCAGACGGTAGACTGACAGCTCTGTCAGGGGAAGGTCCACTAGTCAGATGGTAGACTGACAGCTCTGTCAGGGGAAGGTCCACTAGTCAGACGTTAGACTGACAGCTCTGTCAGGGGAAGGTCCACTAGTCAGACGGTAGACTGACAGCTCTGTCAGGGGAAGGTCCACTAGTCAGACGGTAGACTGACAGCTCTGTCAGGGGAAGGTCCACTAGTCAGATGGTAGACTGACAGCTCTGTCAGGGGAAGGTCCACTAGTCAGACGGTAGACTGACAGCTCTGTCAGGGGAAGGTCCACTAGTCAGACGTTAGACTGACAGCTCTGTCAGGGGAAGGTCCACTAGTCAGACGGTAGACTGACAGCTCTGTCAGGGGAAGGTCCACTAGTCAGATGGTAGACTGACAGCTCTGTCAGGGGAAGGTCCACTAGTCAGACGGTAGACTGACAGCTCTGTCAGGGGAAGGTCCACTAGTCAGACGGTAGACTGACAGCTCTGTCAGGGGAAGGTCCACTAGTCAGATGGTAGACTGACAGCTCTGTCAGGGGAAGGTCCACTAGTCAGACGGTAGACTGACAGCTCTGTCAGGGGAAGGTCCACTAGTCAGACGTTAGACTGACAGCTCTGTCAGGGGAAGGTCCACTAGTCAGACGTTAGACTGACAGCTCTGTCAGGGGAAGGTCCACTAGTCAGACGTTAGACTGACAGCTCTGTCAGGGGAGGGTCCACTAGTCAGACGGTAGACTGACAGCTCTGTCAGGGGAAGGTCCACTAGTCAGACGTTAGACTGACAGCTCTGTCAGGGGAGGGTCCACTAGTCAGACGGTAGACTGACAGCTCTGTCAGGGGAAGGTCCACTAGTCAGATGGTAGACTGACAGCTCTGTCAGGGGAAGGTCCACTAGTCAGACGTTAGACTGACAGCTCTGTCAGGGGAAGGTCCACTAGTCAGACGTTAGACTGACAGCTCTGTCAGGGGAAGGTCCACTAGTCAGACGTTAGACTGACAGCTCTGTCAGGGGAGGGTCCACTAGTCAGACGGTAGACTGACAGCTCTGTCAGGGGAAGGTCCACTAGTCAGACGTTAGACTGACAGCTCTGTCAGGGGAGGGTCCACTAGTCAGACGGTAGACTGACAGCTCTGTCAGGGGAAGGTCCACTAGTCAGACGTTAGACTGACAGCTCTGTCAGGGGAAGGTCCACTAGTCAGACGTTAGACTGACAGCTCTGTCAGGGGAAGGTCCACTAGTCAGACGTTAGACTGACAGCTCTGTCAGGGGAAGGTCCACTAGTCAGATGGTAGACTGACAGCTCTGTCAGGGGAAGGTCCACTAGTCAGACGTTAGACTGACAGCTCTGTCAGGGGAGGGTCCACTAGTCAGACGGTAGACTGACAGCTCTGTCAGGGGAAGGTCCACTAGTCAGACGGTAGACTGACAGCTCTGTCAGGGGAAGGTCCACTAGTCAGACGGTAGACTGACAGCTCTGTCAGGGGAAGGTCCACTAGTCAGATGGTAGACTGACAGCTCTGTCAGGGGAAGGTCCACTAGTCAGACGGTAGACTGACAGCTCTGTCAGGGGAAGGTCCACTAGTCAGACGGTAGACTGACAGCTCTGTCAGGGGAAGGTCCACTAGTCAGACGGTAGACTGACAGCTCTGTCAGGGGAAGGTCCACTAGTCAGACGGTAGACTGACAGCTCTGTCAGGGGAAGGTCCACTAGTCAGACGTTAGACTGACAGCTCTGTCAGGGGAAGGTCCACTAGTCAGATGGTAGACTGACAGCTCTGTCAGGGGAAGGTCCACTAGTCAGACGTTAGACTGACAGCTCTGTCAGGGGAAGGTCCACTAGTCAGACGGTAGACTGACAGCTCTGTCAGGGGAAGGTCCACTAGTCAGATGGTAGACTGACAGCTCTGTCAGGGGAAGGTCCACTAGTCAGACGTTAGACTGACAGCTCTGTCAGGGGAGGGTCCACTAGTCAGACGTTAGACTGACAGCTCTGTCAGGGGAAGGTCCACTAGTCAGACGTTAGACTGACAGCTCTGTCAGGGGAAGGTCCACTAGTCAGACGTTAGACTGACAGCTCTGTCAGGGGAAAGTCCACTAGTCAGACGTTAGACTGACAGCTCTGTCAGGGGAAGGTCCACTAGTCAGACGGTAGACTGACAGCTCTGTCAGGGGAAGGTCCACTAGTCAGACGTTAGACTGACAGCTCTGTCAGGGGAGGGTCCACTAGTCAGACGGTAGACTGACAGCTCTGTCAGGGGAAGGTCCACTAGTCAGACGGTAGACTGACAGCTCTGTCAGGGGAAGGTCCACTAGTCAGACGTTAGACTGACAGCTCTGTCAGGGGAAGGTCCACTAGTCAGACGTTAGACTGACAGCTCTGTCAGGGGAAGGTCCACTAGTCAGACGTTAGACTGACAGCTCTGTCAGGGGAGGGTCCACTAGTCAGACGGTAGACTGACAGCTCTGTCAGGGGAAGGTCCACTAGTCAGACGTTAGACTGACAGCTCTGTCAGGGGAGGGTCCACTAGTCAGACGGTAGACTGACAGCTCTGTCAGGGGAAGGTCCACTAGTCAGACGGTAGACTGACAGCTCTGTCAGGGGAAGGTCCACTAGTCAGACGGTAGACTGACAGCTCTGTCAGGGGAAGGTCCACTAGTCAGACGGTAGACTGACAGCTCTGTCAGGGGAAGGTCCACTAGTCAGACGTTAGACTGACAGCTCTGTCAGGGGAAGGTCCACTAGTCAGACGTTAGACTGACAGCTCTGTCAGGGGAAGGTCCACTAGTCAGACGTTAGACTGACAGCTCTGTCAGGGGAGGGTCCACTAGTCAGACGGTAGACTGACAGCTCTGTCAGGGGAAGGTCCACTAGTCAGACGTTAGACTGACAGCTCTGTCAGGGGAGGGTCCACTAGTCAGACGGTAGACTGACAGCTCTGTCAGGGGAAGGTCCACTAGTCAGATGGTAGACTGACAGCTCTGTCAGGGGAAGGTCCACTAGTCAGACGTTAGACTGACAGCTCTGTCAGGGGAAGGTCCACTAGTCAGACGTTAGACTGACAGCTCTGTCAGGGGAAGGTCCACTAGTCAGACGTTAGACTGACAGCTCTGTCAGGGGAGGGTCCACTAGTCAGACGGTAGACTGACAGCTCTGTCAGGGGAAGGTCCACTAGTCAGACGTTAGACTGACAGCTCTGTCAGGGGAGGGTCCACTAGTCAGACGGTAGACTGACAGCTCTGTCAGGGGAAGGTCCACTAGTCAGACGTTAGACTGACAGCTCTGTCAGGGGAAGGTCCACTAGTCAGACGTTAGACTGACAGCTCTGTCAGGGGAAGGTCCACTAGTCAGACGTTAGACTGACAGCTCTGTCAGGGGAAGGTCCACTAGTCAGATGGTAGACTGACAGCTCTGTCAGGGGAAGGTCCACTAGTCAGACGTTAGACTGACAGCTCTGTCAGGGGAGGGTCCACTAGTCAGACGGTAGACTGACAGCTCTGTCAGGGGAAGGTCCACTAGTCAGACGGTAGACTGACAGCTCTGTCAGGGGAAGGTCCACTAGTCAGACGGTAGACTGACAGCTCTGTCAGGGGAAGGTCCACTAGTCAGATGGTAGACTGACAGCTCTGTCAGGGGAAGGTCCACTAGTCAGACGGTAGACTGACAGCTCTGTCAGGGGAAGGTCCACTAGTCAGACGGTAGACTGACAGCTCTGTCAGGGGAAGGTCCACTAGTCAGACGGTAGACTGACAGCTCTGTCAGGGGAAGGTCCACTAGTCAGACGGTAGACTGACAGCTCTGTCAGGGGAAGGTCCACTAGTCAGACGTTAGACTGACAGCTCTGTCAGGGGAAGGTCCACTAGTCAGATGGTAGACTGACAGCTCTGTCAGGGGAAGGTCCACTAGTCAGACGTTAGACTGACAGCTCTGTCAGGGGAAGGTCCACTAGTCAGACGGTAGACTGACAGCTCTGTCAGGGGAAGGTCCACTAGTCAGATGGTAGACTGACAGCTCTGTCAGGGGAAGGTCCACTAGTCAGACGTTAGACTGACAGCTCTGTCAGGGGAGGGTCCACTAGTCAGACGTTAGACTGACAGCTCTGTCAGGGGAAGGTCCACTAGTCAGACGTTAGACTGACAGCTCTGTCAGGGGAAGGTCCACTAGTCAGACGTTAGACTGACAGCTCTGTCAGGGGAAGGTCCACTAGTCAGACGTTAGACTGACAGCTCTGTCAGGGGAAGGTCCACTAGTCAGATGGTAGACTGACAGCTCTGTCAGGGGAAGGTCCACTAGTCAGACGTTAGACTGACAGCTCTGTCAGGGGAGGGTCCACTAGTCAGACGGTAGACTGACAGCTCTGTCAGGGGAAGGTCCACTAGTCAGACGGTAGACTGACAGCTCTGTCAGGGGAAGGTCCACTAGTCAGACGGTAGACTGACAGCTCTGTCAGGGGAAGGTCCACTAGTCAGATGGTAGACTGACAGCTCTGTCAGGGGAAGGTCCACTAGTCAGACGGTAGACTGACAGCTCTGTCAGGGGAAGGTCCACTAGTCAGACGGTAGACTGACAGCTCTGTCAGGGGAAGGTCCACTAGTCAGACGGTAGACTGACAGCTCTGTCAGGGGAAGGTCCACTAGTCAGACGTTAGACTGACAGCTCTGTCAGGGGAGGGTCCACTAGTCAGACGGTAGACTGACAGCTCTGTCAGGGGAAGGTCCACTAGTCAGACGGTAGACTGACAGCTCTGTCAGGGGAAGGTCCACTAGTCAGACGTTAGACTGACAGCTCTGTCAGGGGAAGGTCCACTAGTCAGACGTTAGACTGACAGCTCTGTCAGGGGAAGGTCCACTAGTCAGACGTTAGACTGACAGCTCTGTCAGGGGAGGGTCCACTAGTCAGACGGTAGACTGACAGCTCTGTCAGGGGAAGGTCCACTAGTCAGACGTTAGACTGACAGCTCTGTCAGGGGAGGGTCCACTAGTCAGACGGTAGACTGACAGCTCTGTCAGGGGAAGGTCCACTAGTCAGACGGTAGACTGACAGCTCTGTCAGGGGAAGGTCCACTAGTCAGATGGTAGACTGACAGCTCTGTCAGGGGAAGGTCCACTAGTCAGACGTTAGACTGACAGCTCTGTCAGGGGAAGGTCCACTAGTCAGACGTTAGACTGACAGCTCTGTCAGGGGAAGGTCCACTAGTCAGACGTTAGACTGACAGCTCTGTCAGGGGAAGGTCCACTAGTCAGACGTTAGACTGACAGCTCTGTCAGGGGAGGGTCCACTAGTCAGACGGTAGACTGACAGCTCTGTCAGGGGAAGGTCCACTAGTCAGACGTTAGACTGACAGCTCTGTCAGGGGAGGGTCCACTAGTCAGACGGTAGACTGACAGCTCTGTCAGGGGAAGGTCCACTAGTCAGATGGTAGACTGACAGCTCTGTCAGGGGAAGGTCCACTAGTCAGACGTTAGACTGACAGCTCTGTCAGGGGAAGGTCCACTAGTCAGACGTTAGACTGACAGCTCTGTCAGGGGAAGGTCCACTAGTCAGACGTTAGACTGACAGCTCTGTCAGGGGAGGGTCCACTAGTCAGACGGTAGACTGACAGCTCTGTCAGGGGAAGGTCCACTAGTCAGACGTTAGACTGACAGCTCTGTCAGGGGAGGGTCCACTAGTCAGACGGTAGACTGACAGCTCTGTCAGGGGAAGGTCCACTAGTCAGACGTTAGACTGACAGCTCTGTCAGGGGAAGGTCCACTAGTCAGACGTTAGACTGACAGCTCTGTCAGGGGAAGGTCCACTAGTCAGACGTTAGACTGACAGCTCTGTCAGGGGAAGGTCCACTAGTCAGATGGTAGACTGACAGCTCTGTCAGGGGAAGGTCCACTAGTCAGACGTTAGACTGACAGCTCTGTCAGGGGAGGGTCCACTAGTCAGACGGTAGACTGACAGCTCTGTCAGGGGAAGGGCCACTAGTCAGACGGTAGACTGACAGCTCTGTCAGGGGAAGGTCCACTAGTCAGACGGTAGACTGACAGCTCTGTCAGGGGAAGGTCCACTAGTCAGATGGTAGACTGACAGCTCTGTCAGGGGAAGGTCCACTAGTCAGACGGTAGACTGACAGCTCTGTCAGGGGAAGGTCCACTAGTCAGACGGTAGACTGACAGCTCTGTCAGGGGAAGGTCCACTAGTCAGACGGTAGACTGACAGCTCTGTCAGGGGAAGGTCCACTAGTCAGACGGTAGACTGACAGCTCTGTCAGGGGAAGGTCCACTAGTCAGACGTTAGACTGACAGCTCTGTCAGGGGAAGGTCCACTAGTCAGATGGTAGACTGACAGCTCTGTCAGGGGAAGGTCCACTAGTCAGACGTTAGACTGACAGCTCTGTCAGGGGAAGGTCCACTAGTCAGACGGTAGACTGACAGCTCTGTCAGGGGAAGGTCCACTAGTCAGATGGTAGACTGACAGCTCTGTCAGGGGAAGGTCCACTAGTCAGACGTTAGACTGACAGCTCTGTCAGGGGAGGGTCCACTAGTCAGACGTTAGACTGACAGCTCTGTCAGGGGAAGGTCCACTAGTCAGACGTTAGACTGACAGCTCTGTCAGGGGAAGGTCCACTAGTCAGACGTTAGACTGACAGCTCTGTCAGGGGAAGGTCCACTAGTCAGACGTTAGACTGACAGCTCTGTCAGGGGAAGGTCCACTAGTCAGACGGTAGACTGACAGCTCTGTCAGGGGAAGGTCCACTAGTCAGACGTTAGACTGACAGCTCTGTCAGGGGAGGGTCCACTAGTCAGACGGTAGACTGACAGCTCTGTCAGGGGAAGGTCCACTAGTCAGACGGTAGACTGACAGCTCTGTCAGGGGAAGGTCCACTAGTCAGACGTTAGACTGACAGCTCTGTCAGGGGAAGGTCCACTAGTCAGACGTTAGACTGACAGCTCTGTCAGGGGAAGGTCCACTAGTCAGACGTTAGACTGACAGCTCTGTCAGGGGAGGGTCCACTAGTCAGACGGTAGACTGACAGCTCTGTCAGGGGAAGGTCCACTAGTCAGACGTTAGACTGACAGCTCTGTCAGGGGAGGGTCCACTAGTCAGACGGTAGACTGACAGCTCTGTCAGGGGAAGGTCCACTAGTCAGACGGTAGACTGACAGCTCTGTCAGGGGAAGGTCCACTAGTCAGACGGTAGACTGACAGCTCTGTCAGGGGAAGGTCCACTAGTCAGACGGTAGACTGACAGCTCTGTCAGGGGAAGGTCCACTAGTCAGACGTTAGACTGACAGCTCTGTCAGGGGAAGGTCCACTAGTCAGACGTTAGACTGACAGCTCTGTCAGGGGAAGGTCCACTAGTCAGACGTTAGACTGACAGCTCTGTCAGGGGAGGGTCCACTAGTCAGACGGTAGACTGACAGCTCTGTCAGGGGAAGGTCCACTAGTCAGACGTTAGACTGACAGCTCTGTCAGGGGAGGGTCCACTAGTCAGACGGTAGACTGACAGCTCTGTCAGGGGAAGGTCCACTAGTCAGATGGTAGACTGACAGCTCTGTCAGGGGAAGGTCCACTAGTCAGACGTTAGACTGACAGCTCTGTCAGGGGAAGGTCCACTAGTCAGACGTTAGACTGACAGCTCTGTCAGGGGAAGGTCCACTAGTCAGACGTTAGACTGACAGCTCTGTCAGGGGAGGGTCCACTAGTCAGACGGTAGACTGACAGCTCTGTCAGGGGAAGGTCCACTAGTCAGACGTTAGACTGACAGCTCTGTCAGGGGAGGGTCCACTAGTCAGACGGTAGACTGACAGCTCTGTCAGGGGAAGGTCCACTAGTCAGACGTTAGACTGACAGCTCTGTCAGGGGAAGGTCCACTAGTCAGACGTTAGACTGACAGCTCTGTCAGGGGAAGGTCCACTAGTCAGACGTTAGACTGACAGCTCTGTCAGGGGAAGGTCCACTAGTCAGATGGTAGACTGACAGCTCTGTCAGGGGAAGGTCCACTAGTCAGACGTTAGACTGACAGCTCTGTCAGGGGAGGGTCCACTAGTCAGACGGTAGACTGACAGCTCTGTCAGGGGAAGGTCCACTAGTCAGACGGTAGACTGACAGCTCTGTCAGGGGAAGGTCCACTAGTCAGACGGTAGACTGACAGCTCTGTCAGGGGAAGGTCCACTAGTCAGATGGTAGACTGACAGCTCTGTCAGGGGAAGGTCCACTAGTCAGACGGTAGACTGACAGCTCTGTCAGGGGAAGGTCCACTAGTCAGACGGTAGACTGACAGCTCTGTCAGGGGAAGGTCCACTAGTCAGACGGTAGACTGACAGCTCTGTCAGGGGAAGGTCCACTAGTCAGACGGTAGACTGACAGCTCTGTCAGGGGAAGGTCCACTAGTCAGACGTTAGACTGACAGCTCTGTCAGGGGAAGGTCCACTAGTCAGATGGTAGACTGACAGCTCTGTCAGGGGAAGGTCCACTAGTCAGACGTTAGACTGACAGCTCTGTCAGGGGAAGGTCCACTAGTCAGACGGTAGACTGACAGCTCTGTCAGGGGAAGGTCCACTAGTCAGATGGTAGACTGACAGCTCTGTCAGGGGAAGGTCCACTAGTCAGACGTTAGACTGACAGCTCTGTCAGGGGAGGGTCCACTAGTCAGACGTTAGACTGACAGCTCTGTCAGGGGAAGGTCCACTAGTCAGACGTTAGACTGACAGCTCTGTCAGGGGAAGGTCCACTAGTCAGACGTTAGACTGACAGCTCTGTCAGGGGAAGGTCCACTAGTCAGACGTTAGACTGACAGCTCTGTCAGGGGAAGGTCCACTAGTCAGATGGTAGACTGACAGCTCTGTCAGGGGAAGGTCCACTAGTCAGACGTTAGACTGACAGCTCTGTCAGGGGAGGGTCCACTAGTCAGACGGTAGACTGACAGCTCTGTCAGGGGAAGGTCCACTAGTCAGACGGTAGACTGACAGCTCTGTCAGGGGAAGGTCCACTAGTCAGACGGTAGACTGACAGCTCTGTCAGGGGAAGGTCCACTAGTCAGATGGTAGACTGACAGCTCTGTCAGGGGAAGGTCCACTAGTCAGACGGTAGACTGACAGCTCTGTCAGGGGAAGGTCCACTAGTCAGACGGTAGACTGACAGCTCTGTCAGGGGAAGGTCCACTAGTCAGACGGTAGACTGACAGCTCTGTCAGGGGAAGGTCCACTAGTCAGACGGTAGACTGACAGCTCTGTCAGGGGAAGGTCCACTAGTCAGACGGTAGACTGACAGCTCTGTCAGGGGAAGGTCCACTAGTCAGACGGTAGACTGACAGCTCTGTCAGGGGAAGGTCCACTAGTCAGACGGTAGACTGACAGCTCTGTCAGGGGAAGGTCCACTAGTCAGATGGTAGACTGACAGCTCTGTCAGGGGAAGGTCCACTAGTCAGACGTTAGACTGACAGCTCTGTCAGGGGAGGGTCCACTAGTCAGACGTTAGACTGACAGCTCTGTCAGGGGAGGGTCCACTAGTCAGACGTTAGACTGACAGCTCTGTCAGGGGAAGGTCCACTAGTCAGACGGTAGACTGACAGCTCTGTCAGGGGAAGGTCCACTAGTCAGACGGTAGACTGACAGCTCTGTCAGGGGAAGGTCCACTAGTCAGACGTTAGACTGACAGCTCTGTCAGGGGAGGGTCCACTAGTCAGACGGTAGACTGACAGCTCTGTCAGGGGAAGGTCCACTAGTCAGACGTTAGACTGACAGCTCTGTCAGGGGAAGGTCCACTAGTCAGACGGTAGACTGACAGCTCTGTCAGGGGAAGGTCCACTAGTCAGATGGTAGACTGACAGCTCTGTCAGGGGAAGGTCCACTAGTCAGATGGTAGACTGACAGCTCTGTCAGGGGAAGGTCCACTAGTCAGACGGTAGACTGACAGCTCTGTCAGGGGAAGGTCCACTAGTCAGACGGTAGACTGACAGCTCTGTCAGGGGAAGGTCCACTAGTCAGACGTTAGACTGACAGCTCTGTCAGGGGAAGGTCCACTAGTCAGACGGTAGACTGACAGCTCTGTCAGGGGAAGGTCCACTAGTCAGACGGTAGACTGACAGCTCTGTCAGGGGAAGGTCCACTAGTCAGACGTTAGACTGACAGCTCTGTCAGGGGAAGGTCCACTAGTCAGATGGTAGACTGACAGCTCTGTCAGGGGAAGGTCCACTAGTCAGACGTTAGACTGACAGCTCTGTCAGGGGAAGGTCCACTAGTCAGACGGTAGACTGACAGCTCTGTCAGGGGAAGGTCCACTAGTCAGATGGTAGACTGACAGCTCTGTCAGGGGAAGGTCCACTAGTCAGACGTTAGACTGACAGCTCTGTCAGGGGAAGGTCCACTAGTCAGACGGTAGACTGACAGCTCTGTCAGGGGAAGGTCCACTAGTCAGACGTTAGACTGACAGCTCTGTCAGGGGAAGGTCCACTAGTCAGACGTTAGACTGACAGCTCTGTCAGGGGAGGGTCCACTAGTCAGACGGTAGACTGACAGCTCTGTCAGGGGAAGGTCCACTAGTCAGACGTTAGACTGACAGCTCTGTCAGGGGAGGGTCCACTAGTCAGACGGTAGACTGACAGCTCTGTCAGGGGAAGGTCCACTAGTCAGACGTTAGACTGACAGCTCTGTCAGGGGAAGGTCCACTAGTCAGACGTTAGACTGACAGCTCTGTCAGGGGAAGGTCCACTAGTCAGACGTTAGACTGACAGCTCTGTCAGGGGAAGGTCCACTAGTCAGATGGTAGACTGACAGCTCTGTCAGGGGAAGGTCCACTAGTCAGACGTTAGACTGACAGCTCTGTCAGGGGAGGGTCCACTAGTCAGACGGTAGACTGACAGCTCTGTCAGGGGAAGGTCCACTAGTCAGACGGTAGACTGACAGCTCTGTCAGGGGAAGGTCCACTAGTCAGACGGTAGACTGACAGCTCTGTCAGGGGAAGGTCCACTAGTCAGATGGTAGACTGACAGCTCTGTCAGGGGAAGGTCCACTAGTCAGACGGTAGACTGACAGCTCTGTCAGGGGAAGGTCCACTAGTCAGACGGTAGACTGACAGCTCTGTCAGGGGAAGGTCCACTAGTCAGACGGTAGACTGACAGCTCTGTCAGGGGAAGGTCCACTAGTCAGACGTTAGACTGACAGCTCTGTCAGGGGAAGGTCCACTAGTCAGACGGTAGACTGACAGCTCTGTCAGGGGAAGGTCCACTAGTCAGACGTTAGACTGACAGCTCTGTCAGGGGAGGGTCCACTAGTCAGACGGTAGACTGACAGCTCTGTCAGGGGAAGGTCCACTAGTCAGACGTTAGACTGACAGCTCTGTCAGGGGAAGGTCCACTAGTCAGACGGTAGACTGACAGCTCTGTCAGGGGAAGGTCCACTAGTCAGATGGTAGACTGACAGCTCTGTCAGGGGAAGGTCCACTAGTCAGATGGTAGACTGACAGCTCTGTCAGGGGAAGGTCCACTAGTCAGACGGTAGACTGACAGCTCTGTCAGGGGAAGGTCCACTAGTCAGACGGTAGACTGACAGCTCTGTCAGGGGAAGGTCCACTAGTCAGACGTTAGACTGACAGCTCTGTCAGGGGAAGGTCCACTAGTCAGACGGTAGACTGACAGCTCTGTCAGGGGAAGGTCCACTAGTCAGACGGTAGACTGACAGCTCTGTCAGGGGAAGGTCCACTAGTCAGACGTTAGACTGACAGCTCTGTCAGGGGAAGGTCCACTAGTCAGATGGTAGACTGACAGCTCTGTCAGGGGAAGGTCCACTAGTCAGACGTTAGACTGACAGCTCTGTCAGGGGAAGGTCCACTAGTCAGACGGTAGACTGACAGCTCTGTCAGGGGAAGGTCCACTAGTCAGACGGTAGACTGACAGCTCTGTCAGGGGAAGGTCCACTAGTCAGACGTTAGACTGACAGCTCTGTCAGGGGAAGGTCCACTAGTCAGACGGTAGACTGACAGCTCTGTCAGGGGAAGGTCCACTAGTCAGACGTTAGACTGACAGCTCTGTCAGGGGAAGGTCCACTAGTCAGACGTTAGACTGACAGCTCTGTCAGGGGAAGGTCCACTAGTCAGACGTTAGACTGACAGCTCTGTCAGGGGAAGGTCCACTAGTCAGACGTTAGACTGACAGCTCTGTCAGGGGAAGGTCCACTAGTCAGACGTTAGACTGACAGCTCTGTCAGGGGAAGGTCCACTAGTCAGACGGTAGACTGACAGCTCTGTCAGGGGAGGGTCCACTAGTCAGACGGTAGACTGACAGCTCTGTCAGGGGAAGGTCCACTAGTCAGACGGTAGACTGACAGCTCTGTCAGGGGAAGGTCCACTAGTCAGACGGTAGACTGACAGCTCTGTCAGGGGAAGGTCCACTAGTCAGACGTTAGACTGACAGCTCTGTCAGGGGAAGGTCCACTAGTCAGACGTTAGACTGACAGCTCTGTCAGGGGAAGGTCCACTAGTCAGACGTTAGACTGACAGCTCTGTCAGGGGAAGGTCCACTAGTCAGACGTTAGACTGACAGCTCTGTCAGGGGAAGGTCCACTAGTCAGACGGTAGACTGACAGCTCTGTCAGGGGAAGGTCCACTAGTCAGACGTTAGACTGACAGCTCTGTCAGGGGAAGGTCCACTAGTCAGATGGTAGACTGACAGCTCTGTCAGGGGAAGGTCCACTAGTCAGACGTTAGACTGACAGCTCTGTCAGGGGAAGGTCCACTAGTCAGATGGTAGACTGACAGCTCTGTCAGGGGAAGGTCCACTAGTCAGACGTTAGACTGACAGCTCTGTCAGGGGAAGGTCCACTAGTCAGACGTTAGACTGACAGCTCTGTCAGGGGAAGGTCCACTAGTCAGACGGTAGACTGACAGCTCTGTCAGGGGAAGGTCCACTAGTCAGACGGTAGACTGACAGCTCTGTCAGGGGAAGGTCCACTAGTCAGATGGTAGACTGACAGCTCTGTCAGGGGAAGGTCCACTAGTCAGACGGTAGACTGACAGCTCTGTCAGGGGAAGGTCCACTAGTCAGACGGTAGACTGACAGCTCTGTCAGGGGAAGGTCCACTAGTCAGACGGTAGACTGACAGCTCTGTCAGGGGAAGGTCCACTAGTCAGACGGTAGACTGACAGCTCTGTCAGGGGAAGGTCCACTAGTCAGACGTTAGACTGACAGCTCTGTCAGGGGAAGGTCCACTAGTCAGATGGTAGACTGACAGCTCTGTCAGGGGAAGGTCCACTAGTCAGACGGTAGACTGACAGCTCTGTCAGGGGAAGGTCCACTAGTCAGATGGTAGACTGACAGCTCTGTCAGGGGAAGGTCCACTAGTCAGACGGTAGACTGACAGCTCTGTCAGGGGAAGGTCCACTAGTCAGACGGTAGACTGACCGCTCTGTCAGGGGAAGGTCCACTAGTCAGACGGTAGACTGACAGCTCTGTCAGGGGAAGGTCCACTAGTCAGACGTTAGACTGACAGCTCTGTCAGGGGAAGGTCCACTAGTCAGACGGTAGACTGACAGCTCTGTCAGGGGAAGGTCCACTAGTCAGATGGTAGACTGACAGCTCTGTCAGGGGAAGGTCCACTAGTCAGACGGTAGACTGACAGCTCTGTCAGGGGAAGGTCCACTAGTCAGACGTTAGACTGACAGCTCTGTCAGGGGAAGGTCCACTAGTCAGACGGTAGACTGACAGCTCTGTCAGGGGAAGGTCCACTAGTCAGACGGTAGACTGACAGCTCTGTCAGGGGAAGGTCCACTAGTCAGATGGTAGACAGACAGCTCTGTCAGGGGAAGGTCCACTAGTCAGACGGTAGACTGACAGCTCTGTCAGGGGAAGGTCCACTAGTCAGACGGTAGACTGACAGCTCTGTCAGGGGAAGGTCCACTAGTCAGACGGTAGACTGACAGCTCTGTCAGGGGAAGGTCCACTAGTCAGACGGTAGACTGACAGCTCTGTCAGGGGAAGGTCCACTAGTCAGACGGTAGACTGACAGCTCTGTCAGGGGAAGGTCCACTAGTCAGACGTTAGACTGACAGCTCTGTCAGGGGAAGGTCCACTAGTCAGATGGTAGACTGACAGCTCTGTCAGGGGAAGGTCCACTAGTCAGACGTTAGACTGACAGCTCTGTCAGGGGAAGGTCCACTAGTCAGATGGTAGACTGACAGCTCTGTCAGGGGAAGGTCCACTAGTCAGATGGTAGACTGACAGCTCTGTCAGGGGAAGGTCCACTAGTCAGACGGTAGACTGACAGCTCTGTCAGGGGAGGGTCCACTAGTCAGACGGTAGACTGACAGCTCTGTCAGGGGAAGGTCCACTAGTCAGATGGTAGACTGACAGCTCTGTCAGGGGAAGGTCCACTAGTCAGACGGTAGACTGACAGCTCTGTCAGGGGAAGGTCCACTAGTCAGACGGTAGACTGACAGCTCTGTCAGGGGAAGGTCCACTAGTCAGACGGTAGACTGACAGCTCTGTCAGGGGAAGGTCCACTAGTCAGATGGTAGACTGACAGCTCTGTCAGGGGAAGGTCCACTAGTCAGACGGTAGACTGACAGCTCTGTCAGGGGAAGGTCCACTAGTCAGACGGTAGACTGACAGCTCTGTCAGGGGAAGGTCCACTAGTCAGACGGTAGACTGACAGCTCTGTCAGGGGAAGGTCCACTAGTCAGACGTTAGACTGACAGCTCTGTCAGGGGAAGGTCCACTAGTCAGACGTTAGACTGACAGCTCTGTCAGGGGAAGGTCCACTAGTCAGACGGTAGACTGACAGCTCTGTCAGGGGAAGGTCCACTAGTCAGATGGTAGACTGACAGCTCTGTCAGGGGAAGGTCCACTAGTCAGACGTTAGACTGACAGCTCTGTCAGGGGAAGGTCCACTAGTCAGACGTTAGACTGACAGCTCTGTCAGGGGAAGGTCCACTAGTCAGACGGTAGACTGACAGCTCTGTCAGGGGAAGGTCCACTAGTCAGATGGTAGACTGACAGCTCTGTCAGGGGAAGGTCCACTAGTCAGATGGTAGACTGACAGCTCTGTCAGGGGAAGGTCCACTAGTCAGACGGTAGACTGACAGCTCTGTCAGGGGAAGGTCCACTAGTCAGACGGTAGACTGACAGCTCTGTCAGGGGAGGGTCCACTAGTCAGACGGTAGACTGACAGCTCTGTCAGGGGAAGGTCCACTAGTCAGACGGTAGACTGACAGCTCTGTCAGGGGAAGGTCCACTAGTCAGACGGTAGACTGACAGCTCTGTCAGGGGAAGGTCCACTAGTCAGACGTTAGACTGACAGCTCTGTCAGGGGAAGGTCCACTAGTCAGACGTTAGACTGACAGCTCTGTCAGGGGAAGGTCCACTAGTCAGACGTTAGACTGACAGCTCTGTCAGGGGAAGGTCCACTAGTCAGACGTTAGACTGACAGCTCTGTCAGGGGAAGGTCCACTAGTCAGACGGTAGACTGACAGCTCTGTCAGGGGAAGGTCCACTAGTCAGACGTTAGACTGACAGCTCTGTCAGGGGAAGGTCCACTAGTCAGATGGTAGACTGACAGCTCTGTCAGGGGAAGGTCCACTAGTCAGACGTTAGACTGACAGCTCTGTCAGGGGAAGGTCCACTAGTCAGATGGTAGACTGACAGCTCTGTCAGGGGAAGGTCCACTAGTCAGACGTTAGACTGACAGCTCTGTCAGGGGAAGGTCCACTAGTCAGACGGTAGACTGACAGCTCTGTCAGGGGAAGGTCCACTAGTCAGACGGTAGACTGACAGCTCTGTCAGGGGAAGGTCCACTAGTCAGATGGTAGACTGACAGCTCTGTCAGGGGAAGGTCCACTAGTCAGACGGTAGACTGACAGCTCTGTCAGGGGAAGGTCCACTAGTCAGACGGTAGACTGACAGCTCTGTCAGGGGAAGGTCCACTAGTCAGACGGTAGACTGACAGCTCTGTCAGGGGAAGGTCCACTAGTCAGACGGTAGACTGACAGCTCTGTCAGGGGAAGGTCCACTAGTCAGACGTTAGACTGACAGCTCTGTCAGGGGAAGGTCCACTAGTCAGATGGTAGACTGACAGCTCTGTCAGGGGAAGGTCCACTAGTCAGACGGTAGACTGACAGCTCTGTCAGGGGAAGGTCCACTAGTCAGATGGTAGACTGACAGCTCTGTCAGGGGAAGGTCCACTAGTCAGACGGTAGACTGACAGCTCTGTCAGGGGAAGGTCCACTAGTCAGACGGTAGACTGACCGCTCTGTCAGGGGAAGGTCCACTAGTCAGACGGTAGACTGACAGCTCTGTCAGGGGAAGGTCCACTAGTCAGACGTTAGACTGACAGCTCTGTCAGGGGAAGGTCCACTAGTCAGACGGTAGACTGACAGCTCTGTCAGGGGAAGGTCCACTAGTCAGACGTTAGACTGACAGCTCTGTCAGGGGAAGGTCCACTAGTCAGATGGTAGACTGACAGCTCTGTCAGGGGAAGGTCCACTAGTCAGACGTTAGACTGACAGCTCTGTCAGGGGAAGGTCCACTAGTCAGATGGTAGACTGACAGCTCTGTCAGGGGAAGGTCCACTAGTCAGATGGTAGACTGACAGCTCTGTCAGGGGAAGGTCCACTAGTCAGACGGTAGACTGACAGCTCTGTCAGGGGAGGGTCCACTAGTCAGACGGTAGACTGACAGCTCTGTCAGGGGAAGGTCCACTAGTCAGATGGTAGACTGACAGCTCTGTCAGGGGAAGGTCCACTAGTCAGACGGTAGACTGACAGCTCTGTCAGGGGAAGGTCCACTAGTCAGACGGTAGACTGACAGCTCTGTCAGGGGAAGGTCCACTAGTCAGACGGTAGACTGACAGCTCTGTCAGGGGAAGGTCCACTAGTCAGATGGTAGACTGACAGCTCTGTCAGGGGAAGGTCCACTAGTCAGACGGTAGACTGACAGCTCTGTCAGGGGAAGGTCCACTAGTCAGACGGTAGACTGACAGCTCTGTCAGGGGAAGGTCCACTAGTCAGACGGTAGACTGACAGCTCTGTCAGGGGAAGGTCCACTAGTCAGACGTTAGACTGACAGCTCTGTCAGGGGAAGGTCCACTAGTCAGACGTTAGACTGACAGCTCTGTCAGGGGAAGGTCCACTAGTCAGACGGTAGACTGACAGCTCTGTCAGGGGAAGGTCCACTAGTCAGATGGTAGACTGACAGCTCTGTCAGGGGAAGGTCCACTAGTCAGATGGTAGACTGACAGCTCTGTCAGGGGAAGGTCCACTAGTCAGACGGTAGACTGACAGCTCTGTCAGGGGAAGGTCCACTAGTCAGACGTTAGACTGACAGCTCTGTCAGGGGAAGGTCCACTAGTCAGACGGTAGACTGACAGCTCTGTCAGGGGAAGGTCCACTAGTCAGACGGTAGACTGACAGCTCTGTCAGGGGAAGGTCCACTAGTCAGACGGTAGACTGACAGCTCTGTCAGGGGAAGGTCCACTAGTCAGACGGTAGACTGACAGCTCTGTCAGGGGAAGGTCCACTAGTCAGATGGTAGACTGACAGCTCTGTCAGGGGAAGGTCCACTAGTCAGACGGTAGACTGACAGCTCTGTCAGGGGAAGGTCCACTAGTCAGACGGTAGACTGACAGTAGGCTACGGACAGACCCTCTTCACCATTATAGCTTCAGTTATCAGACAGCCCTGGGTTGTGACCCATCTGCCTATTGTCCTGACTCCAGACCCCAGCTAACAGACCTCCAATAATCAAGAGGTCACAAAATGCAATGAGTTTCAAAATCAGCTGTGTTTGCTAGGGATGGGGGGGGGGGAATGAGACCTCTCTGGTCCCCGAGGACTGGAGTTGCCCATCCCTATATGGTGGGGGAGGTCTGTTGAATGCTCAGTCTGCTCTGCTCTCACCATGGTTGGCCAATGGACTTGGACGCAGCTCACTGGACAAGAAGCTGCAGATGACCCTATGCTCTTATGGGGATGACCTGAATACCCCTCGGACTTTAAATATCGTATGGGGCTTGGGCTAATCATATTAAAAAAAAGTATCTCTCCAGAAATAAGTCTCTCACTGTTGCCGCCTGCTACCGACCCCCCTCAGCTCCCAGCTGTGCCCTGGACACCATCTGTGAATTGATCGCTCCCCATCTAGCTTCAGAGTTCGTTCTGTTAGGTGACCTAAACTGGATATGCTTAACACCCCAGCAGTCCTACAATCTAAGCTTGATGCCCTCAAATCTCACACAAATTATCAAGGAACCCACCAGGTACAACCCTAAATCCGTTAACATGGGCACCCTCATAGATATTATCCTGACCAACTTGCCCTCCAAACACACCTCTGCTGTTTTTAATCAGGATCTCAGCGATTACTGCCTCATTGCCTGCATCCGCTACGGGTCTGCGGTCAAACGACCACCCCTCATCACTATCAAACGCTCCCTAAAACACTTCTGCGAGCAGGCCTTTCTAATCGACCTGGGTATCCTGGAAGGATATTGACCTCATCCCGTCAGTCGAGGATGCCTGGTCGTTCTTTAAAAGTCATTTCCTTACCATTTTAAATAAGCATGACCCTTTCAAAAAATTTAGAACTAAGAACAGATATAGCCTTTGGTTCACTCCAGACCTGACTGCCCTCCACCAGCACAAAAACATCCTGTGGCGGACTGCAATAGCATCGAATAGTCCCCGCGATATGCAACTGTTCAGGGAAGTCAGGAACCAATACACACAGTCAGTCAGGAAAGCAAAGACTAGCTTTTTCAAACAGAAATTTGTATCCTGTAGCTCTAACTACAAAAAGTTTTGAGACACTGTAAAGTCCATGGAGAACAAGAGCTCCTCCTCCCAGCTGCCCACTGCACTGAGGCTAGACGACACGGTCACCACCGATAAATCCACGATAATCGAAAACTTCAATAAGCATTTCTCTACGGCTGGCCATGACTTCCACCTGGCTACCCCGGTCAATAGCACTGCACCCCCCGCAGCTACTTGCCCAAGCATCCCCAGCTTCTCCTTCACCCAAATCCAGATAGCAGATGTTCTGAAAGAGCTGCAAAATCTGGACCCCTACAAATCAGCTGGGCTATACAATCTGGACCCTCTCTTTCTAAAATTATCCGCCGCAATTGTTGCAACCCCTATTACCAATCTGTTCAACCTCTGTTTCATACTGTCTGAGATCCCCAAAGACTGGAAAGCCAAGCCCCCTCTTCAAAGGGGGAGACACTCTAGACCCAAACTGTTACAGACCTATATCTATCCTACCCTGCCTTTCTAAGGTCTTCTAAAGCCAAGTCAACAAACAGATCACCGACCATTTAGAATCCCATCGTACCTTCTCCGCTACGCAATCTGGTTTCAGAGCTGGTCATGGTTGCACCTCAGCCACGCTCAAGGTCCAAAACGACATCATAACCACCATCGATAAGAGACAATACTGTGCAGCTGTATTCATCGACCAGGCAAAGGCTTTCGACTCTGTCAATCACCACATTCTTATCGGCAGACTCAACAGCCTTGGTTTCTCAAATAACTGCCTCACCTGGTTCACCAACTACTTCTCAGACAGAGTTCAGTGTGTCAAATCGGAGGGCCTGTTGTGCGGACCTCTGGCAGTCTATGGGGGTGCCACAGGGTTCAATTCTCGGGCCGACTCTCTTCTCTGCATAAATCAATGATGTCGCTCTTGCTGCTGGTGATTCTCTGATCCACCTCTACGCAGACGACACCATTCTGTATACTTCTGGCCCTTCTTTGGACACTGTGTTAACTAACCTCCAGACGAGCTTCAATGACATACAACTCTCCTTCCGTGGCCTCCAACTGCTCTTAAATGCAAGTAAAACTAAATGCATGCTCTTCAACCGATCGCTGCCTGAACCTGCCCGCCCGTCCAGCATCACTACTCTGGACGGTTCTGACTTAGAATATGTGGACAACTACAAACACCTAGGTGTCTGGTTAGACTGTAAACTCTCCTTCCAGACTCACATTAATCATCTCCAATCCAAAATTAAATCTAGAATCGGCTTCCTATTTTGCAACAAAGCCTCCTTCACTCATGCTGCCAAACATACCCTCGTAAAACTGACCATCCTACCGATCCTTCACTTCGGCGATGTCATTTACAAAATAGCCTCCAACACTCTACTCAACAAACTGGATGCAGTCTATCACAGTGCCATCCGTTTTGTCACCAAAGCCCCATATACTACCCACCACTGCGACCTGTATGCTCTCGTTGGCTGGCCCTCGCTTCATATTCGTCGCCAAACCCACTGGCTCCAGGTCATCTACAAGTCTTTGCTGGGTAAAGCCCTGCCTTATCTAAGCTCACTGGTCACCATAGCAGCACCCACCCGCAGGTATATTTCACTGGCCCATCTGTAAATATCCCATCCAACTACCTCATCCCCATACTGTTATTTATTTTGCTCCTTTGCACCCCAGTATCTCTACTTGCACATTCATCTTCTGCACATCTATCACTCCAGTGTTTAATTGCTATATTGTAATTATTTCACCACTATGGCCTATTTATTGCCTTACCTCCCTTATCCTACCTCATTTGCACACACTGTACATAGACTTTTTCTATTGTATTATTGACTGTATATTTGTTTATTCCATGTGTAGCTCTGTGCTGTTGTTTGTGTCGAACTGCTATGCTTTATCTTGGCCAGGTCACAGTTGTAAATGAGAACTTGTTCTCAACTGGCCTACCTGGTTAAATAAAGGTTAAATAAAATAAATACATAAACATAAGATTGATGTAAAAATCAGGGGGCAGCTCTCTGAGCTTCTCCATCCTGGAGGGGGAAATCAATAATTTCCAGGCTCAGGGACATGTACTAGTCTGTGGCGACCTAAATGCCAGAACTGGACAAGAACCTGACACCTTCAGCACACAGGGGGACAAACACCTGCCTGGTGGTGACAGCATTCCCTCCCCCATATGCCCCACTAGGCACAAATACAACAACATAACCAACAAAAGTGGGTCATAGCTCCTGCAGCTCTGTTGCACGCTGGCTCTGTACATAGTTAATGGTAGGCTTAGAGGGGGCTCCTATGGTAGGTACACCTACAGCTCATCTCTTGGCAGTAGTACGGTAGACTACTTTATCACTGACCTCAACCCAGAGTCTCTCAGAGCGTTCACAGTCAGCCCACTGACACCCCTATCAGACCACAGCAAAATCACAGTCTACATGAACAGAGCAATACTCAATCATGAGGCATCAAAGCCAACTGAACGGAATAATACTAAGAAATGCTATAGATGGAAGGAATGTAGTGCGGAAACCTACCAAAAAACAATTAGGCAACAACAAATTCAAAACATTCCACTGTAATAGTGAATTTGTAAACTTGGCAGTAGAACATCAAAACAGTATATTTGACCTCAGCTTCCCTATCAAATCTAAAAATTTCAAACAGAAAACCGAAGGAAATGAACAACAATGAATGAAATTAACGACATGGTTTGATGAAGAATGCAAAAACCTAAGAAAGAAATTGAAAAACCTATCCAACCAAAATCATAGAGACCCAGAAAACTGGAGCCTCCTCCTTCACTATAGTGAATCACTAAAACAAGGTCCTGGATGGCAGGAAGCTTGGCCCCAATGATATATACCATTCGCACTACCCTCTGTAGAGCCTTTACGGTCAGATGCCGAGCAATTGCCATACCAGGCGGTGATGCAACCGGTCAAGATGCTCTCGATGGTCCAGCTGTAGAACTTTTTGAGGATCTGAGGACCCATGCCAAATATTTTCAGTCTCCTGAGGAGGAAAGGGTTTTGTCGTGCTCTCTTCACAACTGTCTTGGTGTGTTTGGACCATGATAGTTTGTTGGTGATGTGGACACCAAGGAACTTCAAACTTTCGACCCACTCCACTACAACCCTGTCGATGTTAATGGGGGCCTGTTCGGCCCGCCTTTTCCTGTAGTCCACGATCAGCTCCTTTGTCTTGATCACGTTGAGGGAGAGGTTGTTGTCCTGGCACCACACTGCCAGGTCTCTGACCTCCTCCCTATAGGCTGTCTCATCGTTGAGGGAGAGGTTGTTGTCCTGGCACCACACTGCCAGGTCTCTGACCTCCTCCCTATAGGCTGTCTCAACGTTGAGGGAGAGGTTGTTGTCCTGGCACCACACTGCCAGGTCTCTGACCTCCTCCCTATAGGCTGTCTCATCGTTGAAGGAGAGGTTGTTGTCCTGGCACCACACTGCCAGGTCTCTGACCTCCTCCCTATAGGCTGTCTCATCGTTGAGGGAGAGGTTGTTGTCCTGGCACCACACTGCCAGGTCTCTGACCTCCTCCCTATAGGCTGTCTCATCGTTGAGGGAGAGGTTGTTGTCCTGGCACCACACTGCCAGGTCTCTGACCTCCTCCCTATAGGCTGTCTCAACGTTGAGGGAGAGGTTGTTGTCCTGGCACCACACTGCCAGGTCTCTGACCTCCTCCCTATAGGCTGTCTCATCGTTGAAGGAGAGGTTGTTGTCCTGGCACCACACTGCCAGGTCTCTGACCTCCTCCCTATAGGCTGTCTCATTGTTGAGGGAGAGGTTGTTGTCCTGGCACCACACTGCCAGGTCTCTGACCTCCTCCCTATAGGCTGTCTCATCGTTGAGGGAGAGGTTGTTGTCCTGACACCACACTGCCAGGTCTATGACCTCCTCCCTATAGGCTGTCTCATCGTTGCCAGGTCTCTGACCTCCTCCCTATAGGCTGTCTCATCGTTGAGGGAGAGGTTGTTGTCCTGGCACCACCCAGCCAGGTCTCTGACCTCCTCCCTATAGGCTGTCTCATCGTTGCCAGGTCTCTGACCTCCTCCCTATAGGCTGTCTCATCGTTGCCAGGTCTCTGACCTCCTCCCTATAGGCTGTCTCATCGTTGAGGGAGAGGTTGTTGTCCTGGCACCACACTGCCAGGTCTCTGACCTCCTCCCTATAGGCTGTCTCGTCGTTGAGGGAGAGGTTGTTGTCCTGGCACCACACTGCCAGGTCTCTGACCTCCTCTCTATAGGCTGTCTCATCGTTGAGGGAGAGGTTGTTGTCCTGGCACCACACTGCCAGGTCTCTGACCTCCTCCCTATAGGCTGTCTCATCGTTGAGGGAGAGGTTGTTGTCCTGGCACCACACTGCCAGGTCTCTGACCTCCTCCCTATAGGCTGTCTCATCGTTGAGGGAGAGGTTGTTGTCCTGGCACCACACTGCCAGGTCTCTGACCTCCTCTCTATAGGCTGTCTCATCGTTGAGGGAGAGGTTGTTGTCCTGACACCACACTGCCAGGTCTCTGACCTCCTCCCTATAGGCTGTCTCATCGTTGAGGGAGAGGTTGTTGTCCTGACACCACACTGCCAGGTCTCTGACCTCCTCCCTATAGGCTGTCTCATCGTTGAGGGAGAGGTTGTTGTCTTGGCACCACACTGCCAGGTCTCTGACCTCCTCCCTATAGGCTGTCTCATCGTTGAGATAGAGGTTGTTGTCCTGGCACCACACTTCCAGGTCTCTGACCTCCTCCCTATAGGCTGTCTCATCGTTGAGGGAGAGGTTGTTGTCCTGACACCACACTGCCAGGTCTCTGACCTCCTCCCTATAGGCTGTCTCATCGTTGAAGGAGAGGTTGTTGTCCTGGCACCACACTGCCAGGTCTCTGACCTCCTCCCTATAGGCTGTCTCATCGTTGAGGGAGAGGTTGTTGTCCTGACACCACACTGCCAGGTCTCTGACCTCCTCCCTATAGGCTGTCTCATCGTTGAGGGAGAGGTTGTTGTCCTGGCACCACACTTCCAGGTCTCTGACCTCCTCCCTAAGTTTGCTGACCTCCTCTCTGACCTCCTCCCTAATCATCGTTTTCGGTGATCAGGCCTACCACTGTTGTGTTGTCAGCAAACTTAATGATGGTGTTGGAGTCGTGTTTGGCCACGTAGTTGTGGGTGAACAAGGAGTACAGGAGGGGACTGAGCACGCACCCCTGGGGAGCTCCAGTGTTGAGGATCAGCGTGGCCGATGTTTTGCTACCTACCCTCACCACCTGGGGGCAGCCCATCAGGAAGTCCAGAATCCAGTTGCAGAGGGAGGTGTTTAGTAACAGGGTCCTTAGCTTAGTGATGAGCTTTGTGGATACTATGGTGTTGAACACAGAGCTGTAGTCAATGAACAGCATTCTTACATAGGTGTTCCTTTTGTCCAGGTGGGAAAGGGCAGTGTGGAGTGCGATTGAGATTGCGTCATCTGTGGATCTGTCTGGGCGGTACGCGAATTGGAGTGGGTCTAGGGTATCCGGGATAATGGTGTTGATGTGAGCCATGACCAGCCTTTCAAAGCACTTCATGGCTACCGAAGTGAGTGCTACGGGGCGGTAATCATTTAGGCAGGTTACCTTAGTGTTCTTGGGCACAGGGACTATGGTGGTCTGCTTGAAACATGTAGGTATTACAGACTCAGTCAGTGAGAGGTTGAAAATGACAGGGGATTTGGGCCTGTTCCCGGGAAAGCAGTATATCCTTCTCGTCGATCTCAGTAAGACAAAAATAATAGTGTTCCAAAAAAGGTCCAGTTGCCAGGACAACAAATAAAAATTCCATCTAGACACCGTTCCCCTGGAGCACACAAAAACTATACATACCTCGGCCTAAACATCAGCGCCAAAGGTAACTTCCACAAAGCTGTGAACGATCTGAGAGACAAGGCAAGAATCAGTTATAGAACCTATTGCCCTTTATGGTTTTGAGGTCTGGGGTCTGCTCACCAACCAAGAATTCACAAAATGGGACAAACACCAAATTGAGACTCTGCATGCAGAATTCTGCAAAAATATCCTCCGTGTACAACGTAGAACAACAAATAATGCATGCAGAGCAGAATTAGGCCGATACCCGCTAATTATCAAAATCCAGAAAAGAGACGTTACATTTTACAACCACCTAAAAGGAAGCGACTCCCAAACCTTCCATAACAAAGCCATCACCTACAGAGAGATGAACCTGGAGAAGAGTCCCCTAAGCAAGCTGGTCCTGGGGCTCTGTTCACAAACACAAACAGACCCCACAGAGCCCCAGGACAGAAACACAATTAGACCCAACCAAATCATGAGAAAACAAAAAGATAATTACTTGACACATTGGAAAAAATTTACAAAAAAACAGAGCAAACTAGAATGCTATTTGGCCCTAAACAGAGAGTACACAGTGGCAGAATACCTGACCACTGTGACTGACCCAAACTTGAGGAAAACTTTGACTATGTACAGACTCAGTGAGCATAACCTTGCTATTGAGAAAGGTTGCAAATCAAATCAAATCGAATGTTATTGGTCACATACACATGGTTAGCAGATGTTAATGCGAGTGTAGCGAAATGCTTGTGCTTCTAGTTCCGATCATGCAGTAATATCTAACAAGTAATCTAATATAACAATTTCACAACAACTACCTTATACACACAAGTAGAGTACAGTATATACATATGAGATGAGTAATGTAGGGTATGTAAACATTATATGAAGTGGCATTGTTTAAAGTGACTAGTGATACATTTATTACTTCCAATTTGTAACTATTAAAGTGGCTAGAGATTTGAGTCAGTATGTTGGCAGCAGCCACTCAATGTTAGTGATAGCTGTTTAACAGTCTGATGGCCTTGAGATAGAATCTGTTTTTCAGTCTCTCGGTCCCTGCTTTGATGCACCTGTACTGACCTCGCCTTCTGGATGATAGCGGGGTAAACAGGCAGTGGCTCGGGTGGTTGTTGTCCTTGATGATCTTTTTGGCCTTCCTGTGACATCGGGTGGTGTAGGTGTCCTGGAGGGCAGGTAGTTTGCCCCCGGTGATGCGTTGTGCAGACCCCACTACCCTCTGGAGAGCCTTACGGTTGTGGGCGGAGCAGTTGCCGTACCAGGCGGTGATACAGCCCGACAGGATGCTCCCGATTGTGCATCTGTAAAAGTTTGTCAGTGTTTTCAGTGACAAGCCAAATTTCTTCAGCCTCCTGAGGTTGAAGAGGCGCTGCTGCGCCTTCTTCACCATGCTGTCTGTGTGGGTGGACCAGTTCAGTTTGTCCGTGATTTGTACGCCAATGAACTTAAAACGTTCCACCTTCTCCACTGCAGTCCCTTTGATGTGGATAGGGGGGTGCTCCCTCTGCTGTTTCCTGAAGTCCACGATCATCTCCTTTGTTTTGTTGACGTTGAGTGTGAGGTTATTTTCCTGACACCACACTCCGAGGGCCCTCACCTCCTCCCTGTAGGCCGTCTCGTCGTTGTTGGTGATCAAGCCTACCACTGTAGTGTCGTCTGCAAACTTGATGATTGAGTTGGAGGCGTGCTTAGCCACGCAGTCGTGGGTGAACAGGGAGTACAGGAGAGGGCTCAGAACGCACCCTTGTGGGGCCCCAGTGTTGAGGATCAGCGGGGTGGAGATGTTGTTTCCTACCTCACCAACCTGGGGGCGGCCCGTCAGAAAGTCCAGGACCCAGTTGCACGAACTTAATGATGAGTTTGGAGGGTACTATGGTGTTAAATGCTGAGCTGTAGTCAATGAACAGCATTGTGCAGTGTGACTGCGTCTGTGGACCTATTAGGGAGGTAAGCAAACTGAAGTGGATCTAGGGTGGCCGGTAAGGTGGAGGTGATATGATCCTCGACTAGTCTCTCAAAGCACTTGATGATGACAGAAGTGAGTGCTATGGGGTGATAGTATTTTTGTATTTTTTTTATTTTATTTAACCTTTATTTAACCAGGTGGCCAGTTGAGAACAAGGTTCTCATTTACAACTGCAACCTGGCCAAGATAAAGCAAAGCAGTGCGACAAAAACAACAACACAGAGTTACACATGGATTAAACAAACATACAGTCAATAACACAATAGAAAAGTATATATACAGTGTGTGCAAATGAAGTAAGATTAGGGAGGTAAGGCAATAAATAGGCCATAGCGGCGAAATAATGACAATTTAGCAATTAGCTCAGTTAGCTCAATTAGCTCAGCTCAGTATAGCTCAGTTACCTTCGCTTTCTTGGGGAAAGGAACAATGGTGGACCTCTAGAAGCATGTGGGCCCAGCAGACTGGGATAGGGAGAGTTTGAATATGTCCGTAAACACACCAGCCAGCTGGTCTGCCCATGCGCTGAGGACGCGGCTAGGGATGCCGTCTGGGCCAGCAGCCTTGCGAGGGTTAACACGTTTAAATGTTTTACTCACGTTGACCCCGGTGAAGGGGAGCCCACAGGTTATGGTAGCGGGCTGTGTCAGTGGCACAATGCGAGCAAAGAAGTTGTTTAATTTGTCTGGGAGCAAGACGTCGGTGTCCGTGACGTGGCTGGTTTTCTTTTTGTAGTCCGTGATTGACTGTAGACCCTGCCACATACGTCTCCTGTTTGAGCCGTTGAATTGCGACTCTACTTTGTCTCTATACTGATGCTTAGCTTGTTTGCGTTTGGAATAGCTACACTGTTTGTATTAGGTCATGTTTCCGGTCGCCTTGCCATGATTAAAAGCAGTGATTCGCGCTTTCAGTTTTGCACGAATGCTGCCATCAATCCACGGTTTCTGTTTGGGGAAGGTTTTAATAGTTGCTGTGGGTACAACATCACCGATGCACTTGCTAATAAACTCGCTCACCGAGTCAGCGTAAACGTCAATGTTGTTGTCCGACGCTATGCGGAACATATCCCAGTCCACGTGATCGAAGCAATCTTGAAGCGTGGAATCCGATTGGTCGGACCAGAGTTGAACAGACCTGAGCACGGGCGTTTCCTGTTTTAGTTTCTGTCTATAGGCTGGAAGCAACAAAATGGAGTCGTGGTCAGATTTGGCGAAAGGCAGACGTGGCTCTCAAGGCAGACCTGGCTGTCAAGAGAAGACAGGCTATGTGCACACTGCCCACAAAATGAGGTGGAAACTGAACTGAACTAACCTCCTGCCAAATATATGACCATATTAGAGACACATATTTCCCTCAGATTACACAGATCCACAAATCAATTTTGATAAACTCCCATATTTACTGGGTGAAATGCCACAGTGTTCCATCACAGCAGAAAGATTTGTGATCTGTTGCCACAAAAAAAGGGCAACCAGTGAAGCACAAACACCATTGTAAATACAACCCATTATCTACTTCAATAAGCCCTTGAATTTGAATTTTGAGAGAGAGAGACAGAGAGAGACACAGAGAGACACAGAGAGACACAGAGAGACACAGAGAGACACAGAGAGACACAGCGAGAGCGAGAATGAGAGAGCGAGAGCGAGAGAGATCTCTAACAGGAACTATGACCGCATAATGACTTGGTGTAAAAGTCAATGATTGTTTCTATGACTTTATACGTCTCCTATTTATAGGAAATACAGCAATGCAATCTGTTACTGAATGAATACCTAACGTAAGGAACAAAGATAATACACCATGTCCATATGAGCTAATCAATCTGTTACTGAATGAATACCTAACGTAAGGAACAAAGATAATACACCATGTCCATATGAGCTAATCAATCTGTTACTGAATGAATACCTAACGTAAGGAACAAAGATAATACACCATGTCCATATGAGCTAATCAATCTGTTACTGAATGAATACCTAACGTAAAGAACAAAGATAATACACCATGTCCATATGAGCTAATCAATCTGTTACTGAATGAATACCTAACGTAAGGAACAAAGATAATACACCATGTCCATATGAGCTAATCAATCGGTTACTGAATGAATACCTAACGTAAAGAACAAAGATAATACACCATGTCCATATGAGCTAATCAATCTGTTACTGAATGAATACCTAACGTAAGGAACAAAGATAATACACCATGTCCATATGAGCTAATCAATCTGTTACTGAATGAATACCTAACGTAAGGAACAAAGATAATACACCATGTCCATATGAGCTAATCAATCTGTTACTGAATGAATACCTAACGTAAAGAACAAAGATAATACACCATGTCCATATGAGCTAATCAATCTGTTACTGAATGAATACCTAACGTAAGGAACAAAGATAATACACCATGTCCATATGAGCTAATCAATCTGTTACTGAATGAATACCTAACGTAAGGAACAAAGATAATACACCATGTCCATATGAGCTAATCAATCTGTTACTGAATGAATACCTAACGTAAAGAACAAAGATAATACACCATGTCCATATGAGCTAATCAATCTGTTACTGAATGAATACCTAACGTAAGGAACAAAGATAATACACCATGTCCATATGAGCTAATCAATCTGTTACTGAATGAATACCTAACGTAAAGAACAAAGATAATACACCATGTCCATATGAGCTAATCAATCTGTTACTGAATGAATACCTAACGTAAGGAACAAAGATAATACACCATGTCCATATGAGCTAATCAATCTGTTACTGAATGAATACCTAACGTAAGGAACAAAGATAATACACCATGTCCATATGAGCTAATCAATCTGTTACTGAATGAATACCTAACGTAAAGAACAAAGATAATACACCATGTCCATATGAGCTAATCAATCTGTTACTGAATGAATACCTAACGTAAGGAACAAAGATAATACACCATGTCCATATGAGCTAATCAATCTGTTACTGAATGAATACCTAACGTAAGGAACAAAGATAATACACCATGTCCATATGAGCTAATCAATCTGTTACTGAATGAATACCTAACGTAAAGAACAAAGATAATACACCATGTCCATATGAGCTAATCAATCTGTTACTGAATGAATACCTAACGTAAAGAACAAAGATAATACACCATGTCCATATGAGCTAATCAATCTGTTACTGAATGAATACCTAACGTAAGGAACAAAGATAATAATAACAAAGATAACAATGGAATTTCTGTACAGGATTTCTGCATGAGGTACAGTTGTTTGGTCTTACACTTGCAACATATTACTAAACAACCGGACAGGAAACGGTAATAGCTGAGCACATTGTGACGACAGACGGTTGCCATTTCAAAACCAATTTCTCTGTTGGCTGTAGCGGCCCGGCGATAGACTGCTATACGTGGCTAGCTGTTTGGTCACGCCTGGGTTATCAGTGTATTACACCTTCACATGTCCTCTGAGCTCTCTCTCCCCAAGCAGCAGCACACCACCTGTCTGCCTCCAACAGAACAGCCCCCCCCCCCCCCCCATCTCCTCCCTCCCTTCCCACCTCCACAAGTCTCCCAATCCCAACTGGCACTGTTGCTAGGAGATCAGGTTCTGGGTGCCTAGCAACAGATGTTTCTCTATTCCAGTCATGACCGAGCACAAATTTTGTCACGAATCACCTCCCATTGGTTGAAGATTGTAGACAGATGAAGCTAGCCTCCCCTAAACTGACCCTTCACTAAGCCCTGCCTCGCTTTGGTTACTGTTGCAACCTTGGACAACGTTTCCCCAGGAAGCCCCAATTCCCTCACGATGATGTCAAAACTGTGTTTCTAATACACAATGAAATCAAACACTACACCTCGCAAATCAAAAAAGACTCTCGGGTATGTTGTGGTGGACTGGTGTTACAATTGCTTCATGGGAACCTGGTCAAATGATTTTTTTTTTGTAGTGTAGCTTGCCACCGATTAAAAAGAGAGCTCTCTTTATAATTGGCTGCTGAGGCCTTATAAAAAAAACAGACTAGAGACATGCCCTGTATTCCATTGACTGAACCCTTCAGACCAGAACGGACGACTTACGACTCTGGATGCGTCTGAAATGGAACGATATTCCCTATATAGTACACTACTTTTTTTTTACCAGAACCCTATGGGCCCCGGTCAAGAGTAGTGCACTATGTAGGGAATATGTTGCCATTTGGGACGCACCTTCTAAGTCCAGCCTTAAAGCCAAGGTGTGGTCTGTCTCTGCAAGGTGTTCCAGTAATCATGTGGACTTTGTTCAAGGAGGCAGTGGGGCGGAGGACAGGTGAAAGAAGTGTTGTATCTCTGGCTGCCTTATCCAGTACGGTGGAACTGTTAAGGTCCCCTTGTTCACGGTGTTATCTCCTACCTCAACAAGCCCGTGGCTCTCGCCACCATGTCTATGCTTCTGCATAATAGAGGAAACTAGAAATACCACCAGAGACTCTATTAGCTAATACACTTGTTCAATTCCTGTGAGGAGTGATAGAGATAGTATAGTGATAGAGTATTTCACCTTGCCTGATAGTGATCTTAGACTAGAACCTAGAGCTACTAATACCAACCTCATGAAAGGCTGCTCTACTCCACTAATAACAACCTCATGAAAGGCAGCTCTACTCTACTAATACCAACCTCATGAAAGGCTGCTCTACTCCACTAATAACAACCTCATGAAAGGCTGCTCTACTCTACTAATACCAACCTCATGAAAGGCTACTCTACTCCACTAATAACAACCTCATGAAAGGCTGCTCTACTCTACTAATAACAACCTCATGAAAGGCTGCTCTACTCCACTAATAACAACCTCTTGAAAGGCTGCTCTACTCCACTAATACCAACCTCATGAAAGGCTGCTCTACTCTACTAATAACAACCTCATGAAAGGCTACTCTACTCCACTAATAACAACCTCATGAAAGGCTGCTCTACTCTACTAATAACAACCTCATGAAAGGCTGCTCTACTCCACTAATAACAACCTCATGAAAGGCTGCTCTACTCCACTAATAACAACCTCATGAAAGGCTGCTCTACTCTACTAATAACAACCTCATGAAAGGCTGCTCTACTCCACTAATACCAACCTCATGAAAGGCTGCTCTACTCCACTAATAACAACCTCATGAAAGGCTGCTCTACTCTACTAATAACAACCTCATGAAAGGCTGCTCTACTCTACTAATAACAACCTCATGAAAGGCTGCTCTACTCCACTAATAACAACCTCATGAAAGGCTGCTCTACTCTACTAATAACAACCTCATGAAAGGCTGCTCTACTCCACTAATAACAACCTCATGAAAGGCTGCTCTACTCTACTAATAACAACCTCATGAAAGGCTGCTCTACTCTACTCCACTAATAACAACCTCATGAAAGGCTGCTCTACTCTACTCCACTAATAACAACCTCATGAAAGGCTACTCTACTCTACTAATACCAACCTCATGAAAGGCTGCTCTACTCTACTAATAACAACCTCATGAAAGGCTGCTCTACTCCACTAATAACAACCTCATGAAAGGCAGCTCTACTCTACTAATACCAACCTCATGAAAGGCTGCTCTACTCCACTAATAACAACCTCATGAAAGGCTGCTCTACTCTACTAATAACAACCTCATGAAAGGCTGCTCTACTCTACTAATACCAACCTCATGAAAGGCTACTCTACTCCACTAATAACAACCTCATGAAAGGCTGCTCTACTCTACTAATAACAACCTCATGAAAGGCTGCTCTACTCCACTAATACCAACCTCATGAAAGGCTGCTCTACTCTACTAATAACAACCTCATGAAAGGCTGCTCTACTCCACTAATACCAACCTCATGAAAGGCTGCTCTACTCTACTAATAACAACCTCATGAAAGGCTGCTCTACTCTACTAATAACAACCTCATGAAAGGCTGCTCTACTCTACTCTACTAATACCAACCTCATGAAAGGCTGCTCTACTCTACTAATAACAACCTCATGAAAGGCTGCTCTACTCTACTAATAACAACCTCATGAAAGGCTGCTCTACTCCACTAATACCAACCTCATGAAAGGCTGCTCTACTCCACTAATAACAACCTCATGAAAGGCTGCTCTACTCTACTAATAACAACCTCATGAAAGGCTGCTCTACTCTACTAATAACAACCTCATGAAAGGCTGCTCTACTCCACTAATAACAACCTCATGAAAGGCTGCTCTACTCTACTAATAACAACCTCATGAAAGGCTGCTCTACTCCACTAATAACAACCTCATGAAAGGCTGCTCTACTCTACTAATAACAACCTCATGAAAGGCTGCTCTACTCTACTCCACTAATAACAACCTCATGAAAGGCTGCTCTACTCTACTCCACTAATAACAACCTCATGAAAGGCTCCTCTACTCTACTAATAACAACCTCATGAAAGGCTGCTCTACTCTACTAATAACAACCTCATGAAAGGCTGCTCTACTCCACTAATAACAACCTCATGAAAGGCTGCTCTACTCTACTCTACTAATACCAACCTCATGAAAGGCTGCTCTACTCTACTAATAACAACCTCATGAAAGGCTGCTCTACTCTACTCTACTAATACCAACCTCATGAAAGGCTGCTCTACTCTACTAATAACAACCTCATGAAAGGCTGCTCTACTCTACTAATAACAACCTCATGAAAGGCTGCTCTACTCCACTAATAACAACCTCATGAAAGGCTGCTCTACTCTACTAATACCAACCTCATGAAAGGCTGCTCTACTCTACTAATACCAACCTCATGAAAGGCTGCCCTACTCTACTAATAACAACCTCATGAAAGGCTGCTCTACTCTACTAATACCAACCTCATGAAAGGCTGCTCTACTCTACTCTACTAATACCAACCTCATGAAAGGCTGCTCTACTCTACTAATACCAACCTCATGAAAGGCTACTCTACTCTACTCTACTAATACCAACCTCATGAAAGGCTGCTCTACTCTACTAATAACAACCTCATGAAAGGCTGCTCTACTCTACTCTACTAATACCAACCTCATGAAAGGCTGCTCTACTCTACTAATACCAACCTCATGAAAGGCTGCTCTACTCTACTAATAACAACCTCATGAAAGGCTGCTCTACTCTACTCCACTAATAACAACCTCATGAAAGGCTGCTCTACTCTACTCTACTAATAACAACCTCATGAAAGGCTGCTCTACTCTACTAATAACAACCTCATGAAAGGCTGCTCTACTCTACTAATAACAACCTCATGAAAGGCTGCTCTACTCTACTCCACTAATACCAACCTCATGAAAGGCTGCTCTACTCCACTAATAACAACCTCATGAAAGGCTGCTCTACTCTACTAATAACAACCTCATGAAAGGCTGCTCTACTCCACTAATACCAACCTCATGAAAGGCTGCCCTGCTACTCTACTAATACCAACCTCATGAAAGGCTGCTCTACTCCACTAATACCAACCTCATGAAAGGCTGCCCTGCTACTCTACTAATACCAACCTCATGAAAGGCTACTCTACTCCACTAATACCAACCTCATGAAAGGCTGCTCTACTCCACTAATAACAACCTCATGAAAGGCTACTCTACTCTACTAATACCAACCTCATGAAAGGCTACTCTACTCTACTAATACCAACCTCATGAAAGGCTACTCTACTCTACTAATAACAACCTCATGAAAGGCTACTCTACTCTACTAATACCAACCTCATGAAAGGCTACTCTACTCCACTAATACCAACCTCATGAAAGGCTACTCTACTCTACTAATACCAACCTCATGAAAGGCTACTCTACTCTACTAATACCAACCTCATGAAAGGCTACTCTACTCTACTAATACCAACCTCATGAAAGGCTGCTCTACTCCACTAATAACAACCTCATGAAAGGCTACTCTACTCTACTAATACCAACCTCATGAAAGGCTGCTCTACTCCACTAATAACAACCTCATGAAAGGCTACTCTACTCTACTAATACCAACCTCATGAAAGGCTACTCTACTCTACTAATACCAACCTCATGAAAGGCTGCTCTACTCCACTAATAACAACCTCATGAAAGGCTGCTCTACTCTACTAATAACAACCTCATGAAAGGCTGCTCTACTAATAACAACCTCATGAAAGGCTGCTCTACTCCACTAATAACAACCTCATGAAAGGCTACTCTACTCCACTAATACCAACCTCATGAAAGGCTACTCTACTCCACTAATACCAACCTCATGAAAGGCTACTCTACTCTACTAATACCAACCTCATGAAAGGCTGCTCTACTCTACTAATAACAACCTCATGAAAGGCTGCTCTACTCCACTAATACCAACCTCATGAAAGGCTACTCTACTCTACTAATAACAACCTCATGAAAGGCTGCTCTACTCCACTAATACCAACCTCATGAAAGGCTACTCTACTCTACTAATAACAACCTCATGAAAGGCTGCTCTACTCCACTAATACCAACCTCATGAAAGGCTACTCTACTCCACTAATACCAACCTCATGAAAGGCTACTCTACTCCACTAATACCAACCTCATGAAAGGCTGCTCTACTCTACTAATAACAACCTCATGAAAGGCTGCTCTACTCTACTCTACTAATAACAACCTCATGAAAGGCTGCTCTACTCTACTAATAACAACCTCATGAAAGGCTACTCTACTCCACTAATACCAACCTCATGAAAGGCTGCTCTACTCTACTAATAACAACCTCATGAAAGGCTGCTCTACTCTACTAATAACAACCTCATGAAAGGCTGCTCTACTCTACTCTACTAATACCAACCTCATGAAAGGCTGCTCTACTCTACTAATAACAACCTCATGAAAGGCTACTCTACTAATAAAAACCTCATGAAAGGCTACTCTACTCTACTCTACTAATAACAACCTCATGAAAGGCTGCTCTACTCTACTAATAACAACCTCATGAAAGGCTGCTCTACTCTACTCTACTAATAACAACCTCATGAAAGGCTGCTCTACTCCACTAATAACAACCTCATGAAAGGCTACTCTACTCCACTAATAACAACCTCATGAAAGGCTGCTCTACTCTACTAATAACAACCTCATGAAAGGCTGCTCTACTCCACTAATAACAACCTCTTGAAAGGCTACTCTACTCCACTAATAACAACCTCATGAAAGGCTGCTCTACTCTACTCTACTAATAACAACCTCATGAAAGGCTGCTCTACTCCACTAATAACAACCTCATGAAAGGCTACTCTACTCCACTAATAACAACGTCATGAAAGGCTGCTCTACTCTACTAATAACAACCTCATGAAAGGCTGCTCTACTCCACTAATAACAACCTCTTGAAAGGCTACTCTACTCCACTAATAACAACCTCATGAAAGGCTACTCTACTCTACTAATAACAACCTCATGAAAGGCTACTCTACTCTACTAATAACAACCTCATGAAAGGCTACTCTACTCTACTCCACTAATAACAACCTCATGAAAGGCTGCTCTACTCCACTAATAACAACCTCATGAAAGGCTGCTCTACTCTACTAATAACAACCTCATGATCGGCTGCTCTACTCTACTAATACCAACCTCATGAAAGGCAGCTCTACTCTACTAATACCAACCTCATGAAAGGCAGCTCTACTCTACTCTACTAATAACAACCTCATGAAAGGCTACTCTACTCTACTAATAACAACCTCATGAAAGGCTGCTCTACTCTACTCTACTAATAACAACCTCATGAAAGGCTGCTCTACTAATAACAACCTCATGAAAGGCTACTCTACTCTACTCTACTAATAACAACCTCATGAAAGGCTGCTCTACTCTACTAATAACAACCTCATGAAAGGCTGCTCTACTCTACTAATAACAACCTCATGAAAGGCTGCTCTACTCTACTAATAACAACCTCATGAAAGGCTACTCTACTCTACTCTACTAATAACAACCTCATGAAAGGCTACTCTACTCTACTAATAACAACCTCATGAAAGGCTGCTCTACTCTACTCTACTAATAACAACCTCATGAAAGGCTGCTCTACTCTACTCTACTAATAACAACCTCATGAAAGGCTACTCTACTCTACTCTACTAATAACAACCTCATGAAAGGCTACTCTACTCTACTAATAACAACCTCATGAAAGGCTGCTCTACTCTACTAATAACAACCTCATGAAAGGCTGCTCTACTCTACTAATAACAACCTCATGAAAGGCTGCTCTACTCTACTAATAACAACCTCATGAAAGGCTGCTCTACTCTACTAATACCAACCTCATGAAAGGCTGCTCTACTCCACTAATAACAACCTCATGAAAGGCTACTCTACTCTACTAATAACAACCTCATGAAAGGCTGCTCTACTCTACTAATAACAACCTCATGAAAGGCTGCTCTACTCTACTAATAACAACCTCATGAAAGGCTGCTCTACTCTACTAATAACAACCTCATGAAAGGCTACTCTACTCTACTAATACCAACCTCATGAAAGGCTACTCTACTCTACTAATAACAACCTCATGAAAGGCTGCTCTACTCCACTAATAACAACCTCATGAAAGGCTGCTCTACTCTACTAATAACAACCTCATGAAAGGCTGCTCTACTCTACTAATAACAACCTCATGAAAGGCTGCTCTACTCTACTAATAACAACCGCATGAAAGGCTGCTCTACTCTACTAATAACAACCTCATGAAAGGCAGCTCTACTCTACTAATAACAACCTCATGAAAGGCTACTCTACTCTACTAATAATAACCTCATGAAAGGCTACTCTACTCTACTAATAACAACCGCATGAAAGGCTGCTCTACTCTACTAATAACAACCTCATGAAAGGCTACTCTACTAATAACAACCGCATGAAAGGCTGCTCTACTCTACTAATACCAACCTCATGAAAGGCTACTCTACTCTACTCCACTAATAACAACCTCATGAAAGGCTGCTCTACTCTACTCTACTAATAACAACCTCATGAAAGGCTGCTCTACTCTACTAATAACAACCTCATGAAAGGCTGCTCTACTCTACTAATAACAACCTCATGAAAGGCTGCTCTACTCTACTAATAAAAACCTCATGAAAGGCTACTCTACTCTACTAATAAAAACCTCATGAAAGGCTACTCTACTCTACTAATAACAACCTCATGAAAGGCTGCTCTACTCTACTAATAACAACCTCATGAAAGGCTGCTCTACTCTACTAATAACAACCTCATGAAAGGCTACTCTACTCCACTAATAAAAACCTCATGAAAGGCTACTCTACTCTACTAATAACAACCTCATGAAAGGCTGCTCTACTCTACTAATAACAACCTCATGAAAGGCTGCTCTACTCTACTCTACTAATAACAACCTCATGAAAGGCTGCTCTACTCTACTAATAACAACCTCATGAAAGGCTGCTCTACTCTACTAATAACAACCTCATGAAAGGCTACTCTACTCCACTAATAACAACCTCATGAAAGGCTACTCTACTCCACTAATAAAAACCTCATGAAAGGCTACTCTACTAATAACAACCTCATGAAAGGCTACTCTACTCCACTAATAAAAACCTCATGAAAGGCTACTCTACTCTACTAATAACAACCTCATGAAAGGCTGCTCTACTCCACTAATAACAACCTCATGAAAGGCTGCTCTACTCCACTAATAAAAACCTCATGAAAGGCTACTCTACTCTACTAATAACAACCTCATGAAAGGCTACTCTACTCCACTAATAACAACCTCATGAAAGGCTACTCTACTCTACTAATAACAACCTCATGAAAGGCTACTCTACTCCACTAATAAAAACCTCATGAAAGGCTACTCTACTCTACTAATAACAACCTCATGAAAGGCTACTCTACTCTACTAATAACAACCTCATGAAAGGCTACTCTACTCTACTCCACTAATAACAACCTCATGAAAGGCTACTCTACTCTACTAATAACAACCTCATGAAAGGCTGCTCTACTCCACTAATAACAACCTCATGAAAGGCTACTCTACTCTACTCCACTAATAACAACCTCATGAAAGGCTACTCTACTCTACTACTCAACGGCATTCACAACTTCCGGGTTGGAGCGAGCGGTCGCACTTCGCACTTTGGTCCGCAGTCTACACTGCTATCTGCCATCTGCCCAGCAGCTAGCCAGCTAGCAAACGTCCACCGTCTACCGAATAGCAGCACTTTGGTCCGCAGGTAGTATAACTTTTCATTACATTTCATTACATTTCATTATAGTACAACGGTTTAATTTGTCTAATCTTAGCAATTTCTTCTTAGCTAGCTACATAGCCGTCTTTGTATCAAAGATAATTGCGTAATTATCGTATTTCGTCGTCCTAACGCAGTCTACACTGCTATCTGCCATCTGCCCAGCAGCTAGCCAGCTAGCAAACGTCCACCGTCTACCGAATAGCAGCACTGTAGCAACTATTACACCCAACTGAACGACTTGATTAGTGTAGTGTTAGCTAGCTACATAGTTGTCTTTGCTGTCTTCGTATCCAAGATAATTGTGTAGTTTAGAGTGTGTAGTTTTAGAGTGATTATCTTAATTTACCGAGGCTAGCTAGCCAGCTATCTGTCGTCCTTAACGTAGGAGACACTGCTAGCTAGCCAACAGCTAGCCAACGTCTACCGAATAGAACTTCTGCACTCAACAACCCGGTCGCATTCCGCTTCGCTCCACAGGTAATATCACATTTTCACTTCATTTCATTACAGTACAACGGTTTGATTTGTTTGATCGTAGCTAGCTACATAGCTAGCTACATAGCCGTCTTTGTATCAAAGATAATTGTGTAGTCTAGAGCGATTTTCTAGGTTAGCTAGCCAGCTATTGTCGTTCTTTTAACGCAACGTAACGTAATCAACACTGCTAGCTAGCCAGCTAGCCCACGAATAGCAGCACTGTAGATACTATTACACTCAACGGAACGACTTGATTAGTGTAGTGTCAACAACGCAGCCACTGCCAGCTAGCCTACAAAGTCAACAACTGCCAGCTAGCCTACAAAGTCAACAACGCAGCCACTGCCAGCTAGCCTACTTCAGCAGTACTGTATCATCTTAATCATTTTAGTCAATAAGATTCTTGCTACGTAAGCTTAACTTTCTGAACATTCGAGACGCGTAGTCCACTTGCCACTCCAATCTCCTTTGCATTAGCGTAGTCTCTTCTGTAGCCTGCCAACTATGTGTCTGTCTATCCCTGTTCTCTCCTCTCTGCACAGACCATACAAACGCTCCACACCGCGTGGCATCGGCCACCCTAATCTGGTGGTCCCAGCGCGCACGACCCACGTGGAGTTCCAGGTCTCCGGTAGCCTCTGGAACTGCCGATCTGCGGCCAACAAGGCAGAGTTCATCTCAGCCTATGCCTCCCTCCAGTCCCTCGACTTCCTGGCACTGACGGAAACATGGATCACCACAGATAACACTGCTACTCCTACTGCTCTCTCTTCGTCCGCCCACGTGTTCTCGCACACCCCGAGAGCTTCTGGTCAGCGGGGTGGTGGCACCGGGATCCTCATCTCTCCCAAGTGGTCATTCTCTCTTTGTCCCCTTACCCATCTGTCTATCGCCTCCTTTGAATTCCATGCTGTCACAGTTACCAGCCCTTTCAAGCTTAACATCCTTATCATTTATCGCCCTCCAGGTTCCCTCGGAGAGTTCATCAATGAGCTCGATGCCTTGATTAGCTCCTTTCCTGAGGACGGCTCACCTCTCACAGTTCTGGGCGACTTTAACCTCCCCACGTCTACCTTTGACTCATTCCTCTCTGCCTCCTTCTTTCCACTCCTCTCCTCTTTTGACCTCACCCTCTCACCTTCCCCCCCTACTCACAAGGCAGGCAATACGCTCGACCTCATCTTTACTAGATGCTGTTCTTCCACTAACCTCATTGCAACTCCCCTCCAAGTCTCCGACCACTACCTTGTATCCTTTTCCCTCTCGCTCTCATCCAACACTTCCCACACTGCCCCTACTCGGATGGTATCGCGCCGCCCCAACCTTCGCTCTCTCTCCCCCGCTACCCTCTCCTCTTCCATCCTATCATCTCTTCCCTCTGCTCAAACCTTCTCCAACCTATCTCCTGATTCTGCCTCCTCAACCCTCCTATCCTCCCTTTCTGCATCCTTTGACTCTCTATGTCCCCTATCCTCCAGGCCGGCTCGGTCCTCCCCTCCCGCTCCGTGGCTCGACGACTCATTGCGAGCTCACAGAACAGGGCTCCGGGCAGCCGAGCGGAAATGGAGGAAAACTCGCCTCCCTGCGGACCTGGCATCCTTTCACTCCCTCCTCTCTACATTTTCCTCTTCTGTCTCTGCTGCTAAAGCCACTTTCTACCACTCTAAATTCCAAGCATCTGCCTCTAACCCCAGGAAGCTCTTTGCCACCTTCTCCTCCCTCCTGAATCCTCCTCCCCCTCCCCCCTCCTCCCTCTCTGCAGATGACTTCGTCAACCATTTTGAAAAGAAGGTCGACGACATCCGATCCTCGTTTGCTAAGTCAAACGACACCGCTGGTTCTGCTCACACTGCCCCACCCTGTGCTCTGACCTCTTTCTCCCCTCTCTCTCCAGATGAAATCTCGCGTCTTGTGACGGCCGGCCGCCCAACAACCTGCCCGCTTGACCCTATCCCCTCCTCTCTTCTCCAGACCATTTCCGGAGACCTTCTCCCTTACCTCACCTCGCTCATCAACTCATCCCTGACCGCTGGCTACGTCCCTTCCGTCTTCAAGAGAGCGAGAGTTGCACCCCTTCTGAAAAAACCTACACTCGATCCCTCCGATGTCAACAACTACAGACCAGTATCCCTTCTTTCTTTTCTCTCCAAAACTCTTGAACGTGCCGTCCTTGGCCAGCTCTCCCGCTATCTCTCTCAGAATGACCTTCTTGATCCAAATCAGTCAGGTTTCAAGACTAGTCATTCAACTGAGACTGCTCTTCTCTGTATCACGGAGGCGCTCCGCACTGCTAAAGCTAACTCTCTCTCCTCTGCTCTCATCCTTCTAGACCTATCGGCTGCCTTCGATACTGTGAACCATCAGATCCTCCTCTCCACCCTCTCCGAGTTGGGCATCTCCGGCGCGGCCCACGCTTGGATTGCGTCCTACCTGACAGGTCGCTCCTACCAGGTGGCGTGGCGAGAATCTGTCTCCTCACCACGTGCTCTCACCACTGGTGTCCCCCAGGGCTCTGTTCTAGGCCCTCTCCTATTCTCGCTATACACCAAGTCACTTGGCTCTGTCATAACCTCACATGGTCTCTCCTATCATTGCTATGCAGACGACACACAACTAATCTTCTCCTTTCCCCCTTCTGATGACCAGGTGGCGAATCGCATCTCTGCATGTCTGGCAGACATATCAGTGTGGATGACGGATCACCACCTCAAGCTGAACCTCGGCAAGACGGAGCTGCTCTTCCTCCCGGGGAAGGACTGCCCGTTCCATGATCTCGCCATCACGGTTGACAACTCCATTGTGTCCTCCTCCCAGAGCGCTAAGAACCTTGGCGTGATCCTGGACAACACCCTGTCGTTCTCAACCAACATCAAGGCGGTGGCCCGTTCCTGTAGGTTCATGCTCTACAACATCCGCAGAGTACGACCCTGCCTCACACAGGAAGCGGCGCAGGTCCTAATCCAGGCACTTGTCATCTCCCGTCTGGATTACTGCAACTCGCTGTTGGCTGGGCTCCCTGCCTGTGCCATTAAACCCCTACAACTCATCCAGAACGCCGCAGCCCGTCTGGTGTTCAACCTTCCCAAGTTCTCTCACGTCACCCCGCTCCTCCGCTCTCTCCACTGGCTTCCAGTTGAAGCTCGCATCCGCTACAAGACCATGGTGCTTGCCTACGGAGCTGTGAGGGGAACGGCACCTCAGTACCTCCAGGCTCTGATCAGGCCCTACACCCAAACAAGGGCACTGCGTTCATCCACCTCTGGCCTGCTCGCCTCCCTACCACTGAGGAAGTACAGTTCCCGCTCAGCCCAGTCAAAACTGTTCGCTGCTCTGGCCCCCCAATGGTGGAACAAACTCCCTCACGACGCCAGGACAGCGGAGTCAATCACCACCTTCCGGAGACACCTGAAACCCCACCTCTTTAAGGAATACCTAGGATAGGATAAAGTAATCCTTCTCACTCCCCCCCCCTTAAAAGATTTAGATGCACTATTGTAAAGTGGCCGTTCCACTGGATGTCATAAGGTGAATGCACCAATTTGTAAGTCGCTCTGGATAAGAGCGTCTGCTAAATGACTTAAATGTAAATGTTAAATGTCTACTAATAACAACCTCATGAAAGGCTGCTCTACTCCACTAATAACAATCTCATGAAAGGCTGCTCTACTCTACTAATACCAACCTCATGAAAGGCTACTCTACTCTACTCCACTAATAACAACCTCATGAAAGGCTGCTCTACTCCACTAATAACAACCTCATGAAAGGCTGCTCTACTCTACTAATAACAACCTCATGAAAGGCTACTCTACTAATAACAACCTCATGAAAGGCTACTCTACTCTACTCCACTAATAACAACCTCATGAAAGGCTACTCTACTCTACTAATAACAACCTCATGAAAGGCTGCTCTACTCCACTAATAACAACCTCATGAAAGGCTGCTCTACTCTACTAATAACAACCTCATGAAAGGCTGCTCTACTCCACTAATACCAACCTCATGAAAGGCTACTCTACTCTACTAATAACAACCTCATGAAAGGCTACTCTACTCTACTAATAACAACCTCATGAAAGGCTACTCTACTCTACTCCACTAATAACAACCTCATGAAAGGCTACTCTACTCTACTAATAACAACCTCATGAAAGGCTGCTCTACTCCACTAATAACAACCTCATGAAAGGCTACTCTACTCTACTCCACTAATAACAACCTCATGAAAGGCTACTCTACTCTACTAATAACAACCTCATGAAAGGCTGCTCTACTCCACTAATAACAACCTCATGAAAGGCTGCTCTACTCTACTAATACCAACCTCATGAAAGGCTACTCTACTCTACTCCACTAATAACAACCTCATGAAAGGCTGCTCTACTCCACTAATAACAACCTCATGAAAGGCTGCTCTACTCTACTAATAACAACCTCATGAAAGGCTACTCTACTAATAACAACCTCATGAAAGGCTACTCTACTCTACTCCACTAATAACAACCTCATGAAAGGCTACTCTACTCTACTAATAACAACCTCATGAAAGGCTGCTCTACTCCACTAATAACAACCTCATGAAAGGCTGCTCTACTCTACTAATAACAACCTCATGAAAGGCTGCTCTACTCCACTAATACCAACCTCATGAAAGGCTGCTCTACTCTACTAATAACAACCTCATGAAAGGCTACTCTACTCCACTAATAACAACCTCATGAAAGGCTGCTCTACTCTACTAATAACAACCTCATGAAAGGCTACTCTACTCCACTAATAACAACCTCATGAAAGGCTGCTCTACTCTACTAATAACAACCTCATGAAAGGCTACTCTACTCTACTAATAACAACCTCATGAAAGGCTACTCTACTCTACTAATAACAACCTCATGAAAGGCTGCTCTACTCCACTAATAACAACCTCATGAAAGGCTGCTCTACTCTACTAATAACAACCTCATGAAAGGCTACTCTACTCTACTAATAACAACCTCATGAAAGGCTGCTCTACTCCACTAATACCAACCTCATGAAAGGCTACTCTACTCTACTAATAACAACCTCATGAAAGGCTGCTCTACTCTACTAATACCAACCTCATGAAAGGCTACTCTACTCTACTCCACTAATAACAACCTCATGAAAGGCTGCTCTACTCCACTAATAACAACCTCATGAAAGGCTGCTCTACTCTACTAATAACAACCTCATGAAAGGCTACTCTACTCTACTAATAACAACCTCATGAAAGGCAGCTCTACTCTACTAATAACAACCTCATGAAAGGCTGCTCTACTCCACTAATAACAACCTCATGAAAGGCTACTCTACTCCACTAATAACAACATCATGAAAGGCTACTCTACTCTACTAATAACAACCTCATGAAAGGCTGCTCTACTCTACTAATAACAACCTCATGAAAGGCTGCTCTACTCTACTAATACCAACTTCATGAAAGGCTGCTCTACTCTACTCTACTAATAACAACCTCATGAAAGGCTGCTCTACTCTACTCTACTAATACCAACCTCATGAAAGGCTGCTCTACTCTACTAATACCAACCTCATGAAAGGCTGCTCTACTCCACTAATAACAACCTCATGAAAGGCTGCTCTACTCTACTCTACTAATAACAACCTCATGAAAGGCTGCTCTACTCTACTAATAACAACCTCATGAAAGGCTACTCTACTCTACCGAGTTGCGCAGCGGTCTAAGGCACAGCATCTCAGTGTAAGACCCGACAGTGCATCTCACTGCAGTACCTGGTTCGAATCCAGGCTGTATCACCGGCCGTGATTGGGTGTCCCATAGGGCGGCGCACAATTGGCACAGCATCGTCTGGGTTTGGCCAAGGTAGGCCGTCATTGAATATAAGAATTTGTTCATAACTGACTTGCCTAGTTAAATAAAGGTTAAATATATATATATATTAAATGCTCTGCGCTACTCTGCTGCTCTGCCCTACCCTACTCTGCCCTACTCTTCCCTGCCATACCCTACTCTGCCATACCCTACTCTGCCATACCCTACTCTGCCCTACCCCACTCTGCCCTACCCTACTCTGCCCTACCCTACTCTGCCCTACTCTGCTCTACTCTGCTCTGCTCTACTCTGCCCTGCTCTGCTCTGCTCTACTCTGCCCTACACTACTCTGCCCTACTCTGCCCTACACTGCTCTGCCCTGCTCTGCCCTACTCTGCTCTACTCTGCTCTGCCCTACTCTGCCCTACTCTGCCCTACTCTGCTGCTCTGCCCTACCCTACCCTACACTGCCCTACTCTACCCTACTCTACTCTGCCCTACTCTACTCTGCTGCTCTGCCCTACCCTACTCTGCCCTACTCTTCCCTGCCGTGCTCTACTCTACCCTACTCTGCTCTACCCTACTCTACCCTACTCTACTCTACCCTACTCTGCTCTACTCTGCCCTACTCTGCCCTACTCTACTCTGCCCTACTCTACTCTGCCCTACTCTACTCTGCCCTACTCTACTCTGCCCTACTCTACTCTGCCCTACTCTACTCTGCCCTACTCTACTCTGCCCTGCCCTACTCTGCCCTACTCTACTCTGCCCTACTCTACTCTGCCCTACTCTACTCTGCCCTACTCTACCCTACTCTACTCTACCCTACTCTACTCTACCCTACTCTACCCTACTCTACTCTGCCCTACTCTACCCTACTCTGCCCTACTCTGCTGCTCTGCCCTACCCTACCCTACTCTTCTCTGCCCTACACTACTCTGCCGTACTCTGCTCTACTCTACCCTACTCTGCCCTGCCCTACTCTGCCCTGCCCTACTCTGCCCTGCCCTACTCTGCCCTGCCCTACTCTGCCCTACTCTACTCTGCCCTGCCCTACTCTGCTGCTCTGCCCTACCCTACCCTACTCTTCTCTGCCCTACACTACTCTGCCGTACTCTGCTCTACTCTACCCTACTCTGCCCTACTCTGCCCTGCCCTACTCTGCCCTGCCCTACTCTGCCCTGCCCTACTCTGCCCTACTCTGCCCTGCCCTACTCTGCCCTACTCTGCCCTACACTACTCTGCCCTGCCCTACTCTGCCCTGCCCTACTCTGCCCTGCCCTACTCTGCCCTGCCCTACTCTGCCCTACACTACTCTGCTCACCCTGGCCGCTCCCACTGTTTTGAACCAGTCAGAGCCAGATCAGTACTGCTTAGTTTACTATGGGCATTACTATGTTTTTGGCAGGCAGGATGTCACTTAGAAACCCTCGGCGGGGTTGTAAAACAAACGGATGTACCGGGTTTTCAGGGGAAATGGAAAGAGAGCCTGTGACACTTTTTGGAAGTGTAACAAGCAGACACGCCATCTTAACTCCTCCTCCACATTTACTGGATTGGTTGAACAGTGTAGAAGAGAACCACCCCCCCACCCCCCACCCAAAGGAACGCTGCTCTGGCCTGGAACGTGAAGTTACACACCTACAGGTCTGTAGTTGCAGGAATAATACAACACAGCATGCATAGTAATAGTATCACTATGTCCACTGTGAAACAAAACATTCAAATGTTCCAATATCTAGGCTATAATAACAAGACCATCGTTTGGTACTCGAACAATATGATACTCTTAACGTTCTAAAGACTGTTTAAAACACCTCTGAAAAAGAGGTAACCTAGGTAACGTTCTAAAGACTGTTAAAAACACCTCTGAAAAAGAGGTAACCTAGGTAACGTTCTAAAGACTTAAAAACAACTCTGAACATACAATTATACGGACACTACACACCCACATACTGCTGCTACTCTGTTCATCTTATATCCTGTTGCCATGTCACCTTCCCCCTATCTCTACCTCCATCACTATACATATCTACCTCCATCACTCCAGTATCTCTGTCACCTTCCCCCTATCTCTACCTCCATCACTATACATATCTACCTCCATCACTCCAGTATCTCTGTCACCTTCCCCCTATACATATCTACCTCCATCACTCCAGTATCCCCTTCCCCCTATACATATCTACCTCCATCACTCCAGTATCCCTGTCTCCTTCCCCCTATACATATCTACCTCCATCACTCCAGTATCCCCTTTCCCCTATACATATCTACCTCCATCACTCCAGTATCCCTGTTCCCTTCCCCCTATACATATCTACCTCCATCACTCCAGTATGCCCTTCCCCCTATACATATCTACCTCCATCACTCCAGTATCCCTGTCTCCTTCCCCCTATACATATCTACCTCCATCACTCCAGTATCCCCTTTCCCCTATACATATCTACCTCCATCACTCCAGTATCCCTGTTCCCTTCCCCCTATACATATCTACCTCCATCACTCCAGTATGCCCTTCCCCCTATACATATCTACCTCCATCACTCCAGTATCCCTGTCTCCTTCCCCCTATACATATCTACCTCCATCACTCCAGTATCCCCTTTCCCCTATACATATCTACCTCCATCACTCCAGTATCCCCTTCCCCCTATACATATCTACCTCCATCACTCCAGTATCCCTGTCTCCTTCCCCCTATACATATCTACCTCCATCACTCCAGTATCCCCTTTCCCCTATACATATCTACCTCCATCACTCCAGTATCCCTGTTCCCTTCCCCCTATACATATCTACCTCCATCACTCCAGTATCCCTGTCCCCTATACATATCTACCTCCATCACTCCAGTATCCCCGTCTCCTTCCCCCTATACATATCTACCTCTATCACTATACATATCTACCTCCATCACTATACATATCTACCTCCATCACTATACATATCTACCTCCATCACTATACATATCTACCTCCATCACTATACATATCTACCTCCATCACTATACTTATCTACCTCCATCACTATACTTATCTACCTCCATCACTATACATATCTACCTCCATCACTATACATATCTACCTCCATCACTATACATATCTACCTCCATCACTCCAGTATCCCTGTCCCCTTCCCCCTATACATATCTACCTCCATCACTCCAGTATCCCCTTCCCCCTATACATATGTACCTCCATCACTCCAGTATCCCTGTCTCCTTCCCCCCATACATATCTACCTCCATCACTCCAGTATCCCTGTCCCCTTACCCCTATACATATCTACCTCCATCACTCCAGTATCCCCTTCCCCCTATACATATCTACCTCCATCACTCCAGTATCCCTGTCACCTTCCCCCTATACATATCTACCTCCATCACTCCAGTATCCCTGTCCCCTTCCCCCTATACATATCTACCTCCATCACTCCAGTATCCCTGTCTCCTTCCCCCTATACATATCTACCTCCATCACTCCAGTATCCCTGTCTCCTTCCCCCTATACATATCTACCTCCAACACTCCAGTATCCCTGTCTCCTTCCCCCTATACATATCTACCTCCATCACTCCAGTATCCCCTTCCCCCTATACATATCTACCTACATCACTCCAGTGTCACCTTCCCCCTATACATATCTACCTCCATCACTCCAGTATCCCTGTCTCCTTCCCCCTATACATATCTACCTCCATCACTCCAGTATCCCTGTCTCCTTCCCCCTATACATATCTACCTCCATCACTCCAGTATCCCTGTCCCCTATACATATCTACCTCCATCACTCCAGTATCCCTGTCTCCTTCCCCCTATACATATCTACCTCCATCACTCCAGTATCCCCTTCCCCCTATACATATCTACCTCCATCACTCCAGGATCCCTGTCACCTTCCCCCTATACATATCTACCTCCATCACTCCAGTATCCCTGTCTCCTTCCCCCTATACATATCTACCTCCATCACTCCAGTATCCCTGTCCCCTATACATATCTACCTCCATCACTCCAGTATCCCTGTCCCCTTCCCCCTATACATATCTACCTCCATCACTCCAGTATCCCTGTCTCCTTCCCCCTATACATATCTACCTCCATCACTCCAGTATCCCTGTCCCCTTCCCCCTATACATATCTACCTCCATCACTCCAGTATCCCCTTCCCCCTATACATATGTACCTCCATCACTCCAGTATCCCTGTCTCCTTCCCCCCATACATATCTACCTCCATCACTCCAGTATCCCTGTCTCCTTCCCCCTATACATATCTACCTCCGTCACTCCAGTGTTCCTGTCCCCTTCCCCCTATACATATCTACCTCCATCACTCCAGTATCCCTGTCCCCTTCCCCCTATACATATCTACCTCCATCACTCCAGTATCCCTGTCTCCTTCTCCCTATACATATCTACCTCCATCACTCCAGTATCCCTGTCCCCTTCCCCCTATACATATCTACCTCCATCACTCCAGTGTCCCTGTCTCCTTCCCCCTATACATATCTACCTCCATCACTCCAGTATCCCTGTCTCCTTCCCCCTATACATATCTACCTCCATCACTCCAGTATCCCTGTCCCCTATACATATCTACCTCCATCACTCCAGTATCCCTGTCCCCCTATACATATCTACCTCCATCACTCCAGTATCTCTGTCACCTTCCCCCTATACATATCTACCACCATCACTCCAGTATCCCTGTCTCCTTCCCCCTATACATATCTACCTCCATCACTCCAGTATCCCTGTCCCCTATACATATCTACCTCCATCACTCCAGTATCCCTGTCCCCTTCCCCCTATACATATCTACCTCCATCACTCCAGTATCCCTGTCTCCTTCCCCCTATACATATCTACCTCCATCACTCCAGTATCCCTGTCCCCTTCCCCCTATACATATCTACCTCCATCACTCCAGTATCCCCTTCCCCCTATACATATGTACCTCCATCACTCCAGTATCCCTGTCTCCTTCCCCCCATACATATCTACCTCCATCACTCCAGTATCCCTGTCTCCTTCCCCCTATACATATCTACCTCCGTCACTCCAGTGTTCCTGTCCCCTTCCCCCTATACATATCTACCTCCATCACTCCAGTGTCCCTGTCCCCTTCCCCCTATACATATCTACCTCCATCACTCCAGTATCCCTGTCTCCTTCTCCCTATACATATCTACCTCCATCACTCCAGTATCCCTGTCCCCTTCCCCCTATACATATCTACCTCCATCACTCCAGTGTCCCTGTCTCCTTCCCCCTATACATATCTACCTCCATCACTCCAGTATCCCTGTCTCCTTCCCCCTATACATATCTACCTCCATCACTCCAGTATCCCTGTCCCCTATACATATCTACCTCCATCACTCCAGTATCCCTGTCCCCCTATACATATCTACCTCCATCACTCCAGTATCTCTGTCACCTTCCCCCTATACATATCTACCACCATCACTCCAGTATCCCTGTCCCCTTCCCCCTATACATATCTACCTCCATCACTCCAGTATCCCTGTCCCCTTCCCCCTATACATATCTACCTCCATCACTCCAGTATCCCTGTCTCCTTCCCCCTATACATATCTACCTCCATCACTCCAGTATCCCCGTCTCCTTCCCCCTATACATATCTACCTCCATTACTCCAGTATCCCTGTCTCCTTCCCCCTATACATATCTACCTCCATCACTCCAGTATCCCTGTACATTGTTAATATGGTACTGACCCTGTATATAGTCACCTTACCCCTATACATATCTACCTCCATTACTCCAGTATCCCTGTCCCCTTCCCCCTATACATATCTACCTCCATCACTCCAGTATCCCTGTCCCCTTCCCCCTATACATATCTACCTCCATCACTCCAGTGTCCCCTTCCCCCTATACATATCTACCTCCATCACTCCAGTATCCCTGTTCCCTTCCCCCTATACATATCTACCTCCATCACTCCAGTATCCCTGTCTCCTTCCCCCTATACATAACTACCTCCATCACTCCAGTATCTCCTTCCCCCTATACATATCTACCTCCATCACTCCAGTATCTCTGTCTCCTTCCCCCTATACATATCTACCTCCATCACTCCAGTATCCCTGTCTCCTTACCCCTATACATATCTACCTCCATCACTCCAGTATCCCTGTCTCCTTACCCCTATACATATCTACCTCCATCACTCCAGTATCCCTGACCCCTTCCCCCTATACATATCTACCTCCATCACTCCAGTATCCCTGTCTCCTTCCCCCTATACATATCTACCTCCATCACTCCAGTATCTCCTTCCCCCTATACATATCTACCTCCATCACTCCAGTATCCCTGTCTCCTTCCCCCTATATATATCTACCTCCATCACTCCAGTATCCCCTTCCCCCTATACATATCTACCTCCATCACTCCAGTATCCCTGTCCCCTTCCCCCTATACATATCTACCTCCATCACTCCAGTATCCCTGTCTCCTTACCCCTATACATATCTACCTCCATCACTCCAGTATCCCTGTCCCCTTCCCCCTATACATATCTACCTCCATCACTCCAGTATCCCTGTCTCCTTACCCCTATACATATCTACCTCCATCACTCCAGTATCACCTTACCCCTATACATATCTACCTCCATCACTCCAGTATCCCTGTCTCCGTCCCCCTATACATATCTACCTCCATCACTCCAGTATCCCTGTCTCCTTCCTCCTATACATATCTACCTCCATCACTCCAGTATCCCTGTCTCCTTACCCCTATACATATCTACCTCCATCACTCCAGTATCCCTGTCTCCGTCCCCCTATACATATCTACCTCCATCACTCCAGTATCCCTGTCTCCTTCCCCCTATACATATCTACCTCCATCACTCCAGTATCCCTGTCTCCTTCCCCCTATACATATCTACCTCCATCACTCCAGTATCCCCGTCTCCTTCCCCCTATACATATCTACCTCCATCACTCCAGTATCACCTTACCCCTATACATATCTACCTCCATCACTCCAGTATCCCTGTCTCCGTCCCCCTATACATATCTACCTCCATCACTCCAGTATCCCTGTCTCCTTCCTCCTATACATATCTACCTCCATCACTCCAGTATCCCTGTCCCCTTTCCCCTATACATATCTACCTCCATCACTCCAGTATCCCCTTCCCCCTATACATATCTACCTCCATCACTCCAGTATCCCTGTCACCTTCCCCCTATACATATCTACCTCCATCACTCCAGTATCCCTGTCACCTTCCCCCTATACATATCTACCTCCATCACTCCAGTATCCCTGTCCCCTTCCCCCTATACATATCTACCTCCATCACTCCAGTATCCCTGTCTCCTTCCCCCTATACATATCTACCTCCATCACTCCAGTATCCCTGTCTCCTTCCCCCTATACATATCTACCTCCAACACTCCAGTATCCCTGTCTCCTTCCCCCTATACATATCTACCTCCATCACTCCAGTATCCCCTTCCCCCTATACATATCTACCTACATCACTCCAGTGTCACCTTCCCCCTATACATATCTACCTCCATCACTCCAGTATCCCTGTCTCCTTCCCCCTATACATATCTACCTCCATCACTCCAGTATCCCTGTCTCCTTCCCCCTATACATATCTACCTCCATCACTCCAGTATCCCCTTCCCCCTATACATATCTACCTCCATCACTCCAGGATCCCTGTCACCTTCCCCCTATACATATCTACCTCCATCACTCCAGTATCCCTGTCTCCTTCCCCCTATACATATCTACCTCCATCACTCCAGTATCCCTGTCCCCTATACATATCTACCTCCATCACTCCAGTATCCCTGTCCCCTTCCCCCTATACATATCTACCTCCATCACTCCAGTATCCCTGTCTCCTTCCCCCTATACATATCTACCTCCATCACTCCAGTATCCCTGTCCCCTTCCCCCTATACATATCTACCTCCATCACTCCAGTATCCCCTTCCCCCTATACATATGTACCTCCATCACTCCAGTATCCCTGTCTCCTTCCCCCCATACATATCTACCTCCATCACTCCAGTATCCCTGTCTCCTTCCCCCTATACATATCTACCTCCGTCACTCCAGTGTTCCTGTCCCCTTCCCCCTATACATATCTACCTCCATCACTCCAGTATCCCTGTCCCCTTCCCCCTATACATATCTACCTCCATCACTCCAGTATCCCTGTCTCCTTCTCCCTATACATATCTACCTCCATCACTCCAGTATCCCTGTCCCCTTCCCCCTATACATATCTACCTCCATCACTCCAGTGTCCCTGTCTCCTTCCCCCTATACATATCTACCTCCATCACTCCAGTATCCCTGTCTCCTTCCCCCTATACATATCTACCTCCATCACTCCAGTATCCCTGTCCCCTATACATATCTACCTCCATCACTCCAGTATCCCTGTCCCCCTATACATATCTACCTCCATCACTCCAGTATCTCTGTCACCTTCCCCCTATACATATCTACCACCATCACTCCAGTATCCCTGTCTCCTTCCCCCTATACATATCTACCTCCATCACTCCAGTATCCCTGTCCCCTATACATATCTACCTCCATCACTCCAGTATCCCTGTCCCCTTCCCCCTATACATATCTACCTCCATCACTCCAGTATCCCTGTCTCCTTCCCCCTATACATATCTACCTCCATCACTCCAGTATCCCTGTCCCCTTCCCCCTATACATATCTACCTCCATCACTCCAGTATCCCCTTCCCCCTATACATATGTACCTCCATCACTCCAGTATCCCTGTCTCCTTCCCCCCATACATATCTACCTCCATCACTCCAGTATCCCTGTCTCCTTCCCCCTATACATATCTACCTCCGTCACTCCAGTGTTCCTGTCCCCTTCCCCCTATACATATCTACCTCCATCACTCCAGTGTCCCTGTCCCCTTCCCCCTATACATATCTACCTCCATCACTCCAGTATCCCTGTCTCCTTCTCCCTATACATATCTACCTCCATCACTCCAGTATCCCTGTCCCCTTCCCCCTATACATATCTACCTCCATCACTCCAGTGTCCCTGTCTCCTTCCCCCTATACATATCTACCTCCATCACTCCAGTATCCCTGTCTCCTTCCCCCTATACATATCTACCTCCATCACTCCAGTATCCCTGTCCCCTATACATATCTACCTCCATCACTCCAGTATCCCTGTCCCCCTATACATATCTACCTCCATCACTCCAGTATCTCTGTCACCTTCCCCCTATACATATCTACCACCATCACTCCAGTATCCCTGTCCCCTTCCCCCTATACATATCTACCTCCATCACTCCAGTATCCCTGTCCCCTTCCCCCTATACATATCTACCTCCATCACTCCAGTATCCCTGTCTCCTTCCCCCTATACATATCTACCTCCATCACTCCAGTATCCCCGTCTCCTTCCCCCTATACATATCTACCTCCATTACTCCAGTATCCCTGTCTCCTTCCCCCTATACATATCTACCTCCATCACTCCAGTATCCCTGTACATTGTTAATATGGTACTGACCCTGTATATAGTCACCTTACCCCTATACATATCTACCTCCATTACTCCAGTATCCCTGTCCCCTTCCCCCTATACATATCTACCTCCATCACTCCAGTATCCCTGTCCCCTTCCCCCTATACATATCTACCTCCATCACTCCAGTGTCCCCTTCCCCCTATACATATCTACCTCCATCACTCCAGTATCCCTGTTCCCTTCCCCCTATACATATCTACCTCCATCACTCCAGTATCCCTGTCTCCTTCCCCCTATACATAACTACCTCCATCACTCCAGTATCTCCTTCCCCCTATACATATCTACCTCCATCACTCCAGTATCTCTGTCTCCTTCCCCCTATACATATCTACCTCCATCACTCCAGTATCCCTGTCTCCTTACCCCTATACATATCTACCTCCATCACTCCAGTATCCCTGTCTCCTTACCCCTATACATATCTACCTCCATCACTCCAGTATCCCTGTCCCCTTCCCCCTATACATATCTACCTCCATCACTCCAGTATCCCTGTCTCCTTCCCCCTATACATATCTACCTCCATCACTCCAGTATCTCCTTCCCCCTATACATATCTACCTCCATCACTCCAGTATCCCTGTCTCCTTCCCCCTATATATATCTACCTCCATCACTCCAGTATCCCCTTCCCCCTATACATATCTACCTCCATCACTCCAGTATCCCTGTCCCCTTCCCCCTATACATATCTACCTCCATCACTCCAGTATCCCTGTCTCCTTACCCCTATACATATCTACCTCCATCACTCCAGTATCCCTGTCCCCTTCCCCCTATACATATCTACCTCCATCACTCCAGTATCCCTGTCTCCTTACCCCTATACATATCTACCTCCATCACTCCAGTATCACCTTACCCCTATACATATCTACCTCCATCACTCCAGTATCCCTGTCTCCGTCCCCCTATACATATCTACCTCCATCACTCCAGTATCCCTGTCTCCTTCCTCCTATACATATCTACCTCCATCACTCCAGTATCCCTGTCTCCTTACCCCTATACATATCTACCTCCATCACTCCAGTATCCCTGTCTCCGTCCCCCTATACATATCTACCTCCATCACTCCAGTATCCCTGTCTCCTTCCCCCTATACATATCTACCTCCATCACTCCAGTATCCCTGTCTCCTTCCCCCTATACATATCTACCTCCATCACTCCAGTATCCCCGTCTCCTTCCCCCTATACATATCTACCTCCATCACTCCAGTATCCCCGTCTCCTTCCCCCTATACATATCTACCTCCATCACTCCAGTATCCCTCTCCCCTTCCCCCTATACATATCTACCTCCATTACTCCAGTATCCCTGTCTCCTTCCCCCTATACATATCTACCTCCATCACTCCAGTATCCCCTTCCCCCTATACATATCTACCTCCATCACTCCAGTATCCCCTTCCCCCTATACATATCTACCTCCATCACTCCAGTAACCCTGTCTCCTTCCCCCTATACATATCTACCTCCATCACTCCAGTATCCCCTTCCCCCTATACATATCTACCTCCATCACTCCAGTATCCCTGTCCCCTTCCCCCTATACATATCTATCTCCGTCACTCCAGTATCACCTTACCCCTATACATATCTACCTCCATCACTCCAGTATCCCTGTCTCCTTCCCCCTATACATATCTACCTCATCACTCCAGTATCCCTGTCCCCTTCCCCCTATACATATCTACCTCCGTCACTCCAGTATCCCTGTCTCCTTACCCCTATACATATCTACCTCCGTCACTCCAGTATCCCTGTCTCCTTACCCCTATACATATCTACCTCAATCACTCCAGTATCCCTGTCTCCCTCCCCCTATACATATCTACCTCCATCACTCCAGTATCCCTGTCCCCTTCCCCCTATACATATCTACCTCCATCACTCCAGTATCCCCTTCCCCCTATACATATCTACCTCCATCACTCCAGTATCCCTGTCCCCTTCCCCCTATACATATCTACCTCCATCACTCCAGTATCCCTGTCTCCTTCCCCCTATACATATCTACCTCCATCACTCCAGTATCCCTGTCCCCTTCCCCCTATACATATCTACCTCCATCACTCCAGTATCCCTGTCTCCTTCCCCCTATACATATCTACCTCCATCACTCCAGTATCCCTGTCTCCTTCCCCCTATACATATCTACCTCCATCACTCCAGTATCCCTGTCCCCTATACATATCTACCTCCATCACTCCAGTATCCCTGTCTCCTTCCCCCTATACATATCTACCTCCATCACTCCAGTATCCCTGTCTCCTTCCCCCTATACATATCTACCTCCATCACTCCAGTATCCCTGTCTCCCTCCCCCTATACATATCTACCTCCATCACTCCAGTATCCCTGTCCCCTTCCCCCTATACATATCTACCTCCATCACTCCAGTATCCCTGTCTCCTTCCCCCTATACATATCTACCTCCATCACTCCAGTATCCCAGTCTCCTTCCCCCTATACATATCTACCTCCATCACTCCAGTATCCCTGTCCCCTTCCCCCTATACATATCTACCTCCATCACTACAGTATCCCTGTCTCCCTTCCCCTATACATATCTACCTCCATCACTCCAGTATCCCTGTCCCCCTATACATATCTACCTCCATCACTCCAGTATCTCTGTCACCTTCCCCCTATACATATCTACCACCATCACTCCAGTATCCCTGTCTCCTTCCCCCTATACATATCTACCTCCATCACTCCAGTATCCCAGTCCCCTTCCCCCTATACATATCTACCTCCATCACTCCAGTGTTCCTGTCCCCTTCCCCCTATACATATCTACCTCCATCACTCCAGTATCCCTGTCCCCCTATACATATCTACCTCCATCACTCCAGTATCTCTGTCACCTTCCCCCTATACATATCTACCACCATCACTCCAGTATCTCTGTCACCTTCCCCCTATACATATCTACCTCCATCACTCCAGTATCCCAGTCCCCTTCCCCCTATACATATCTACCTCCATCACTCCAGTATCCCTGTCTCCTTCCCCCTGTACATGTCTACCTCCATCACTCCAGTATCCCTGTCTCCTTCTCCCTATACATATCTACCTCCATCACTCCAGTATCCCTGTCCCCTTACCCCTATACATATCTACCTCCATCACTCCAGTATCCCTGTTCCCTTCCCCCTATACATATCTACCTCCATCACTCCAGTATCCCTGTCCCCTTCCCCCTATACATATCTACCTCCATCACTCCAGTATCCCTGTCTCCTTCCCCCTATACATATCTACCTCCATCACTATACACATCTACCTCCATCACTCCAGTATCCCTGTCACCTTCCCCCTATACATATCTACCTCCATCACTCCAGTATCCCTGTCCCCTTCCCCCTATACATATCTACCTCCATCACTCCAGTATCCCCTTCCCCCTATAAATATCTACCTACATCACTCCAGTATCTCCTTCCCCCTATTCATATCTACCTCCATCACTCCAGTATCCCTGTTCCCTTCCCCCTATACATATCTACCTCCATCACTCCAGTATCCCTGTCTCCTTCCCCCTATACATATCTACCTCCATCACTCCAGTATCCCCTTCCCCCTATACATATCTACCTCCATCACTCCAGTATCCCTGTCCCCTATACATATCTACCTCCATCACTCCAGTATCATTGTCTCCTTCCCCCTATACATATCTACCTCCATCACTCCAGTATCCCCTTCCCCCTATACATATCTACCTCCATCACTCCAGTATCCCCTTCCCCCTATACATATCTACCTCCATCACTCCAGTATCCCTGTCTCCTTCCCCCTATACATATCTACCTCCATTACTCCAGTATCCCTGTCTCCTTCCCCCTATACATATCTACCTCCATCACTCCAGTATCCCTGTCCCCTATACATATCTACCTCCATCACTCCAGTATCCCTGTCCCCTTCCCCCTATACATATCTACCTCCATCACTCCAGTATCCCTGTCTCCTTCCCCCTATACATATCTACCTCCATTACTCCAGTATCCCTGTCTCCTTCCCCCTATACATATCTACCTCCGTCACTCCAGTATCCCTGTCTCCTTCCCCCTATACATATCTACCTCCATCACTCCAGTATCCCTGTCTCCTTCCCCCTATACATATCTACCTCCATTACTCCAGTATCCCTGTCTCCTTCCCCCTATACATATCTACCTCCGTCACTCCAGTATCCCTGTCTCCTTCCCCCTATACATATCTACCTCCATTACTCCAGTATCCCTGTCTCCTTCCCCCTATACATATCTACCTCCGTCACTCCAGTATCCCTGTCTCCTTCCCCCTATACATATCTACCTCCATCACTCCAGTATCTCTGTCACCTTCCCCCTATACATATCTACCACCATCACTCCAGTATCCCTGTCTCCTTCCCCCTATACATATCTACCTCCATCACTCCAGTATCCCAGTCCCCTTCCCCCTATACATATCTACCTCCATCACTCCAGTATCCCTGTCTCCTTCCCCCTGTACATGTCTACCTCCATCACTCCAGTATCCCTGTCTCCTTCTCCCTATACATATCTACCTCCATCACTCCAGTATCCCTGTCCCCTTACCCCTATACATATCTACCTCCATCACTCCAGTATCCCTGTTCCCTTCCCCCTATACATATCTACCTCCATCACTCCAGTATCCCTGTCCCCTTCCCCCTATACATATCTACCTCCATCACTCCAGTATCCCTGTCTCCTTCCCCCTATACATATCTACCTCCATCACTATACACATCTACCTCCATCACTCCAGTATCCCTGTCACCTTCCCCCTATACATATCTACCTCCATCACTCCAGTATCCCCTTCCCCCTATAAATATCTACCTACATCACTCCAGTATCTCCTTCCCCCTATACATATCTACCTCCATCACTCCAGTATCCCTGTTCCCTTCCCCCTATACATATCTACCTCCATCACTCCAGTATCCCTGTCTACTTCCCCCTATACATATCTACCTCCATCACTCCAGTATCCCCTTCCCCCTATACATATCTACCTCCATCACTCCAGTATCCCTGTCCCCTATACATATCTACCTCCATCACTCCAGTATCCCTGTCTCCTTCCCCCTATACATATCTACCTCCATCACTCCAGTATCCCCTTCCCCCTATACATATCTACCTCCATCACTCCAGTATCCCCTTCCCCCTATACATATCTACCTCCATCACTCCAGTATCCCTGTCTCCTTCCCCCTATACATATCTACCTCCATTACTCCAGTATCCCTGTCTCCTTCCCCCTATACATATCTACCTCCATCACTCCAGTATCCCTGTCACCTTCCCCCTATACATATCTACCTCCATCACTCCAGTATCCCTGTCCCCTATACATATCTACCTCCATCACTCCAGTATCCCTGTCCCCTTCCCCCTATACATATCTACCTCCATCACTCCAGTATCCCTGTCTCCTTCCCCCTATACATATCTACCTCCATTACTCCAGTATCCCTGTCTCCTTCCCCCTATACATATCTACCTCCGTCACTCCAGTATCCCTGTCACCTTACCCCTATACATATCTACCTCCATCACTCCAGTATCTCCTTCCCCCTATACATATCTACCTCCATCACTCCAGTATCTCTGTCTCCTTCCCCCTATACACATCTACCTCCATCACTCCAGTATCCCTGTCTCCTTCCCCCTATACATATCTACCTCCATCACTCCAGTATCCCTGTCTCCTTACCCCTATACATATCTACCTCCATCACTCCAGTATCCCTGTCTCCTTACCCCTATACATATCTACCTCCATCACTCCAGTATCCCTGTCCCCTTCCCCCTATACATATCTACCTCCATCACTCCAGTATCCCTGTCTCCTTCCCCCTATACATATCTACCTCCATCACTCCAGTATCTCCTTCCCCCTATACATATCTACCTCCATCACTCCAGTATCCCTGTCTCCTTCCCCCTATACATATCTACCTCCATCACTCCAGTATCCCCTTCCCCCTATACATATCTACCTCCATCACTCCAGTATCCCTGTCCCCTTCCCCCTATACATATCTACCTCCATCACTCCAGTATCCCTGTCTCCTTACCCCTATACATATCTACCTCCATCACTCCAGTATCCCTGTCCCCTTCCCCCTATACATATCTACCTCCATCACTCCAGTATCCCTGTCTCCTTACCCCTATACATATCTACCTCCATCACTCCAGTATCCCTGTCTCCGTCCCCCTATACATATCTACCTCCATCACTCCAGTATCCCTGTCCCCTTCCCCCTATACATATCTACCTCCATCACTCCAGTATCCCTGTCCCCTTCCCCCTATACATATCTACCTCCATTACTCCAGTATCCCTGTCTCCTTCCCCCTATACATATCTACCTCCGTCACTCCAGTATCCATGTCACCTTACCCCTATACATATCTACCTCCATCACTCCAGTGTCCCCTTCCCCCTATACATATCTACCTCCATCACTCCAGTATCCCTGTCACCTTCCCCCTATACATATCTACCTCCATCACTCCAGTATCCCTGTCTCCTTCCCCCTATACATATCTACCTCCATCACTCCAGTATCCCCTTCCCCCTATACATATCTACCTCCATCACTCCAGTAACCCTGTCTCCTTCCCCCTATACATATCTACCTCCATCACTCCAGTATCCCTGTCCCCTTCCCCCTATACATATCTATCTCCGTCACTCCAGTATCACCTTACCCCTATACATATCTACCTCCATCACTCCAGTATCCCTGTCTCCTTCCCCCTATACATATCTACCTCCATCACTCCAGTATCCCTGTCTCCTTCCCCCTATACATATCTACCTCATCACTCCAGTATCCCTGTCCCCTTCCCCCTATACATATCTACCTCCGTCACTCCAGTATCCCTGTCTCCTTACCCCTATACATATCTACCTCCGTCACTCCAGTATCCCTGTCTCCTTACCCCTATACATATCTACCTCCATCACTCCAGTATCCCTGTCTCCTTCCCCCTATACATATCTACCTCCATCACTCCAGTATCCCTGTCTCCCTCCCCCTATACACATCTACCTCCATCACTCCAGTATCCCTGTCCCCTTCCCCCTATACATATCTACCTCCATCACTCCAGTATCCCCTTCCCCCTATACATATCTACCTCCATCACTCCAGTATCCCTGTCTCCTTCCCCCTATACATATCTACCTCCATCACTCCAGTATCCCTGTCCCCTTCCCCCTATACATATCTACCACCATCACTCCAGTATCCCTGTCCCCTTCCCCCTATACATATCTACCTCCATCACTCCAGTATCCCCTTCCCCCTATACATATCTACCTCCATCACTCCAGTATCCCTGTCTCCTTCCCCCTATACATATCTACCTCCATCACTCCAGTATCCCTGTCTCCTTCCCCCTATACATATCTACCTCCATCACTCCAGTATCCCTGTCCCCTTCCCCCTATACATATCTACCTCCATCACTCCAGTATCCCTGTCTCCTTCCCCCTATACATATCTACCTCCATCACTCCAGTATTCCTGTCTCCTTCCCCCTATACATATCTACCTCCATCACTCCAGTATCCCTGTCCCCTATACATATCTACCTCCATCACTCCAGTATCCCTGTCTCCTTCCCCCTATACATATCTACCTCCATCACTCCAGTATCCCCTTCCCCCTATACATATCTACCTCCATCACTCCAGTATCCCTGTCCCCTATACATATCTACCTCCATCACTCCAGTATCCCTGTCTCCTTCCCCCTATACATATCTACCTCCATCACTCCAGTATCCCCTTCCCCCTATACATATCTACCTCCATCACTCCAGTATCCCCTTCCCCCTATACATATCTACCTCCATCACTCCAGTATCCCTGTCACCTTCCCCCTATAAATATCTACCTCCATCACTCCAGTATCCCTGTCTCCTTCCCCCTATACATATCTACCTCCATTACTCCAGTATCCCTGTCTCCTTCCCCCTATACATATCTACCTCCATCACTCCAGTATCCCTGTCCCCTATACATATCTACCTCCATCACTCCAGTATCCCTGTCCCCTTCCCCCTATACATATCTACCTCCATCACTCCAGTATCCCTGTCCCCTTCCCCCTATACATATCTACCACCATCACTCCAGTATCCCCGTCTCCTTCCCCTATACATATCTACCTCCATTACTCCAGTATCCCTGTCTCCTTCCCCCTATACATATCTACCTCCATCACTCCAGTATCCCCGTCTCCTTCCCCCTATACATATCTACCTCCATTACTCCAGTATCCCTGTCTCCTTCCCCCTATACATATCTACCTCCATCACTCCAGTATCTCTGTCTCCTTCCCCCTATACACATCTACCTCCATCACTCCAGTATCCCTGTCTCCTTCCCCCTATACATATCTACCTCCATCACTCCAGTATCCCTGTCTCCTTACCCCTATACATATCTACCTCCATCACTCCAGTATCCCTGTCTCCTTACCCCTATACATATCTACCTCCATCACTCCAGTATCCCTGTCCCCTTCCCCCTATACATATCTACCTCCATCACTCCAGTATCCCTGTCTCCTTCCCCCTATACATATCTACCTCCATCACTCCAGTATCTCCTTCCCCCTATACATATCTACCTCCATCACTCCAGTATCCCTGTCTCCTTCCCCCTATACATATCTACCTCCATCACTCCAGTATCCCCTTCCCCCTATACATATCTACCTCCATCACTCCAGTATCCCTGTCCCCTTCCCCCTATACATATCTACCTCCATCACTCCAGTATCCCTGTCTCCTTACCCCTATACATATCTACCTCCATCACTCCAGTATCCCTGTCCCCTTCCCCCTATACATATCTACCTCCATCACTCCAGTATCCCTGTCTCCTTACCCCTATACATATCTACCTCCATCACTCCAGTATCCCTGTCTCCGTCCCCCTATACATATCTACCTCCATCACTCCAGTATCCCTGTCCCCTTCCCCCTATACATATCTACCTCCATTACTCCAGTATCCCTGTCTCCTTCCCCCTATACATATCTACCTCCGTCACTCCAGTATCCATGTCACCTTACCCCTATACATATCTACCTCCATCACTCCAGTGTCCCCTTCCCCCTATACATATCTACCTCCATCACTCCAGTATCCCTGTCTCCTTCCCCCTATACATATCTACCTCCATCACTCCAGTATCCCTGTCTCCTTCCCCCTATACATATCTACCTCCATCACTCCAGTATCCCCTTCCCCCTATACATATCTACCTCCATCACTCCAGTAACCCTGTCTCCTTCCCCCTATACATATCTACCTCCATCACTCCAGTATCCCCTTCCCCCTATACATATCTACCTCCATCACTCCAGTATCCCTGTCCCCTTCCCCCTATACATATCTATCTCCGTCACTCCAGTATCACCTTACCCCTATACATATCTACCTCCATCACTCCAGTATCCCTGTCTCCTTCCCCCTATACATATCTACCTCCATCACTCCAGTATCCCTGTCTCCTTCCCCCTATACATATCTACCTCATCACTCCAGTATCCCTGTCCCCTTCCCCCTATACATATCTACCTCCGTCACTCCAGTATCCCTGTCTCCTTACCCCTATACATATCTACCTCCGTCACTCCAGTATCCCTGTCTCCTTACCCCATACATATCTACCTCCATCACTCCAGTATCCCTGTCTCCTTCCCCCTATACATATCTACCTCCATCACTCCAGTATCCCTGTCTCCCTCCCCCTATACATATCTACCTCCATCACTCCAGTATCCCTGTCCCCTTCCCCCTATACATATCTACCTCCATCACTCCAGTATCCCCTTCCCCCTATACATATCTACCTCCATCACTCCAGTATCCCTGTCTCCTTCCCCCTATACATATCTACCTCCATCACTCCAGTATCCCTGTCCCCTTCCCCCTATACATATCTACCTCCATCACTCCAGTATCCCTGTCTCCTTCCCCCTATACATATCTACCTCCATCACTCCAGTATCCCTGTCCCCTTCCCCCTATACATATCTACCGCCATCACTCCAGTATCCCTGTCTCCTTCCCCCTATACATATCTACCTCCATCACTCCAGTATTCCTGTCTCCTTCCCCCTATACATATCTACCTCCATCACTCCAGTATCCCTGTCCCCTATACATATCTACCTCCATCACTCCAGTATCCCTGTCTCCTTCCCCCTATACATATCTACCTCCATCACTCCAGTATCCCTGTCTCCTTCCCCCTATACATATCTACCTCCATCACTACAGTATCCCTGTCTCCCTCCCCCTATACATATCTACCTCCATCACTCCAGTATCCCTGTCCCCCTATACATATCTACCTCCATCACTCCAGTATCTCTGTCACCTTCCCCCTATACATATCTACCACCATCACTCCAGTATCCCTGTCTCCTTCCCCCTATACATATCTACCTCCATCACTCCAGTATCCCTGTCTCCTTCCCCCTATACATATCTACCTCCATCACTCCAGTATTCCTGTCTCCTTCCCCCTATACATATCTACCTCCATCACTCCAGTATCCCTGTCCCCTATACATATCTACCTCCATCACTCCAGTATCCCTGTCTCCTTCCCCCTATACATATCTACCACCATCACTCCAGTATCCCTGTCTCCTTCCCCCTATACATATCTACCTCCATCACTCCAGTATCCCTGTCCCCTTCCCCCTATACATATCTACCTCCATCACTCCAGTATCCCTGTCTCCTTCCCCCTATACATATCTACCTCCATCACTCCAGTATCCCCTTCCCCCTATACATATCTACCTCCATCACTCCAGTATCCCTGTCCCCTTCCCCCTATACATATCTACCTCCATCACTACAGTATCCCTGTCTCCCTCCCCCTATACATATCTACCTCCATCACTACAGTATCCCTGTCTCCCTCCCCCTATACATATCTACCTCCATCACTCCAGTATCCCTGTCCCCCTATACATATCTACCTCCATCACTCCAGTATCTCTGTCACCTTCCCCCTATACATATCTACCACCATCACTCCAGTATCCCTGTCTCCTTCCCCCTATACATATCTACCTCCATCACTCCAGTATCCCTGTCCCCTTCCCCCTATACATATCTACCTCCATCACTCCAGTATCCCTGTCCCCTTCCCCCTATACATATCTACCTCCATCACTCCAGTATCCCTGTCTCCTTTCCCCTATACATATCTACCTCCATCACTCCAGTATCCCTGTCCCCTTCCCCCTATACATATCTACCTCCATCACTATACATATCTACCTCCATCACTCCAGTATCCCTGTCTCCTTCCCCCTATACATATCTACCTCCATCACTCCAGTATCCCAGTCCCCTTCCCCCTATACATATCTACCTCCATCACTCCAGTATCCCAGTCTCCTTCCCCCTATACATATCTACCTCCATCACTCCAGTGTTCCTGTCCCCTTCCCCCTATACATATCTACCTCCATCACTCCAGTATCCCTGTCTCCTTCCCCCTGTACATGTCTACCTCCATCACTCCAGTATCCCTGTCTCCTTCTCCCTATACATATCTACCTCCATCACTCCAGTATCCCTGTCCCCTTACCCCTATACATATCTACCTCCATCACTCCAGTATCCCTGTTCCCTTCCCCCTATACATATCTACCTCCATCACTCCAGTATCCCCTTCCCCCTATACATATCTACCTCCATCACTCCAGTATCCCCTTACCCCTATACATATCTACCTCCATCACTCCAGTATCCCTGTCTCCTTACCCCTATACATATCTACCTCCATCACTCCAGTATCCCTGTCTCCTTCCCCCTATACATATCTACCTCCATCACTCCAGTATCCCCTTCCCCCTATACATATCTACCTCCATCACTCCAGTAACCCTGTCTCCTTCCCCCTATACATATCTACCTCCATCACTCCAGTATCCCCTTCCCCCTATACATATCTACCTCCATCACTCCAGTAACCCTGTCTCCTTCCCCCTATACATATCTACCTCCATCACTCCAGTATCCCCTTCCCCCTATACATATCTACCTCCATCACTCCAGTATCCCTGTCCCCTTCCCCCTATACATATCTATCTCCGTCACTCCAGTATCACCTTACCCCTATACATATCTACCTCCATCACTCCAGTATCCCTGTCTCCTTCCCCCTATACATATCTACCTCCATCACTCCAGTATCCCTGTCCCCTTCCCCCTATACATATCTACCTCCGTCACTCCAGTATCCCTGTCTCCTTACCCCTATACATATCTACCTCCGTCACTCCAGTATCCCTGTCTCCTTCCCCCTATACATATCTACCTCCATCACTCCAGTATCCCTGTCTCCCTCCCCCTATACATATCTACCTCCATCACTCCAGTATCACTGTCCCCTTCCCCCTATACATATCTACCTCCATCACTCCAGTATCCACTTCCCCCTATACATATCTACCTCCATCACTCCAGTATCCCTGTCTCCTTCCCCCTATACATATCTACCTCCATCACTCCAGTATCCCTGTCTCCTTCCCCCTATACATATCTACCTCCATCACTCCAGTATCCCTGTCCCCTTCCCCCTATACATATCTACCTCCATCACTCCAGTATCCCTGTCTCCTTCACCCTATACATATCTACCTTCATCACTCCAGTATCCCTGTCTCCTTCCCCCTATACATATCTACCTCCATCACTCCAGTATCCCTGTCCCCTATACATATCTACCTCCATCACTCCAGTATCCCTGTCTCCTTCCCCCTATACATATCTACCTCCATCACTCCAGTATCCCTGTCTCCTTCCCCCTATACATATCTACCTCCATCACTACAGTATCCCTGTCTCCCTCCCCCTATACATATCTACCTCCATCACTCCAGTATCCCTGTCTCCTTCCCCCTATACATATCTACCTCCATCACTCCAGTATCCCTGTCTCCTTCCCCCTATACATATCTACCTCCATCACTCCAGTATCCCTGTCCCCTATACATATCTACCTCCATCACTCCAGTATCCCTGTCTCCTTCCCCCTATACATATCTACCTCCATCACTCCAGTATCCCAGTCTCCTTCCCCCTATACATATCTACCTCCATCACTCCAGTATCCCTGTCCCCTTCCCCCTATACATATCTACCTCCATCACTACAGTATCCCTGTCTCCCTCCCCCTATACATATCTACCTCCATCACTCCAGTATCCCTGTCCCCTTCCCCCTATACATATCTACCTCCATCACTCCAGTATCTCTGTCACCTTCCCCCTATACATATCTACCACCATCACTCCAGTATCCCTGTCTCCTTCCCCCTATACATATCTACCTCCATCACTCCAGTATCCCTGTCTCCTTCCCCCTATACATATCTACCTCCATCACTCCAGTATCCCTGTCCCCTTCCCCCTATACATATCTACCTCCATCACTCCAGTATCCCTGTCCCCTTCCCCCTATACATATCTACCTCCATCACTCCAGTATCCCTGTCCCCTTCCCCCTATACATATCTACCTCCATCACTCCAGTATCCCTGTCCCCTTCCCCCTATACATATCTACCTCCATCACTCCAGTATCCCTGTCTCCTTCCCCCTGTACATGTCTACCTCCATCACTCCAGTATCCCTGTCTCCTTCTCCCTATACATATCTACCTCCATCACTCCAGTATCCCTGTCCCCTTACCCCTATACATATCTACCTCCATCACTCCAGTATCCCTGTTCCCTTCCCCCTATACATATCTACCTCCATCACTCCAGTATCCCCTTCCCCCTATACATATCTACCTCCATCACTCCAGTATCCCCTTACCCCTATACATATCTACCTCCATCACTCCAGTATCCCTGTCTCCTTACCCCTATACATATCTACCTCCATCACTCCAGTATCCCTGTTCCCTTCCCCCTATACATATCTACCTCCATCACTCCAGTATCCCTGTCTCCTTCCCCCTATACATATCTACCTCCATCACTCCAGTATCCCCTTCCCCCTATACATATCTACCTCCATCACTCCAGTAACCCTGTCTCCTTCCCCCTATACATATCTACCTCCATCACTCCAGTATCCCCTTCCCCCTATACATATCTACCTCCATCACTCCAGTAACCCTGTCTCCTTCCCCCTATACATATCTACCTCCATCACTCCAGTATCCCCTTCCCCCTATACATATCTACCTCCATCACTCCAGTATCCCTGTCCCCTTCCCCCTATACATATCTATCTCCGTCACTCCAGTATCACCTTACCCCTATACATATCTACCTCCATCACTCCAGTATCCCTGTCTCCTTCCCCCTATACATATCTACCTCCATCACTCCAGTATCCCTGTCCCCTTCCCCCTATACATATCTACCTCCGTCACTCCAGTATCCCTGTCTCCTTACCCCTATACATATCTACCTCCGTCACTCCAGTATCCCTGTCTCCTTCCCCCTATACATATCTACCTCCATCACTCCAGTATCCCTGTCTCCCTCCCCCTATACATATCTACCTCCATCACTCCAGTATCCCTGTCCCCTTCCCCCTATACATATCTACCTCCATCACTCCAGTATCCACTTCCCCCTATACATATCTACCTCCATCACTCCAGTATCCCTGTCTCCTTCCCCCTATACATATCTACCTCCATCACTCCAGTATCCCTGTCTCCTTCCCCCTATACATATCTACCTCCATCACTCCAGTATCCCTTTCCCCTTCCCCCTATACATATCTACCTCCATCACTCCAGTATCCCTGTCTCCTTCCCCCTATACATATCTACCTCCATCACTCCAGTATCCCTGTCTCCTTCCCCCTATACATATCTACCTCCATCACTCCAGTATCCCTGTCCCCTATACATATCTACCTCCATCACTCCAGTATCCCTGTCTCCTTCCCCCTATACATATCTACCTCCATCACTCCAGTATCCCTGTCTCCTTCCCCCTATACATATCTACCTCCATCACTACAGTATCCCTGTCTCCCTCCCCCTATACATATCTACCTCCATCACTCCAGTATCCCTGTCTCCTTCCCCCTATACATATCTACCTCCATCACTCCAGTATCCCTGTCTCCTTCCCCCTATACATATCTACCTCCATCACTCCAGTATCCCTGTCCCCTATACATATCTACCTCCATCACTCCAGTATCCCTGTCTCCTTCCCCCTATACATATCTACCTCCATCACTCCAGTATCCCAGTCTCCTTCCCCCTATACATATCTACCTCCATCACTCCAGTATCCCTGTCCCCTTCCCCTATACATATCTACCTCCATCACTACAGTATCCCTGTCTCCCTCCCCCTATACATATCTACCTCCATCACTCCAGTATCCCTGTCCCCCTATACATATCTACCTCCATCACTCCAGTATCTCTGTCACCTTCCCCCTATACATATCTACCACCATCACTCCAGTATCCCTGTCCCCTATACATATCTACCTCCATCACTCCAGTATCCCTGTCTCCTTCCCCCTATACATATCTACCTCCATCACTCCAGTATCCCTGTCTCCTTCCCCCTATACATATCTACCTCCATCACTACAGTATCCCTGTCTCCCTCCCCCTATACATATCTACCTCCATCACTCCAGTATCCCTGTCTCCTTCCCCCTATACATATCTACCTCCATCACTCCAGTATCCCTGTCTCCTTCCCCCTATACATATCTACCTCCATCACTCCAGTATCCCTGTCCCCTATACATATCTACCTCCATCACTCCAGTATCCCTGTCTCCTTCCCCCTATACATATCTACCTCCATCACTCCAGTATCCCAGTCTCCTTCCCCCTATACATATCTACCTCCATCACTCCAGTATCCCTGTCCCCTTCCCCTATACATATCTACCTCCATCACTACAGTATCCCTGTCTCCCTCCCCCTATACATATCTACCTCCATCACTCCAGTATCCCTGTCCCCCTATACATATCTACCTCCATCACTCCAGTATCTCTGTCACCTTCCCCCTATACATATCTACCACCATCACTCCAGTATCCCTGTCCCCTTCCCCCTATACATATCTACCTCCATCACTCCAGTATCCCTGTCTCCTTCCCCCTATACATATCTACCTCCATCACTCCAGTATCCCTGTCCCCTTCCCCCTATACATATCTACCTCCATCACTCCAGTATCCCTGTCCCCTTCCCCCTATACATATCTACCTCCATCACTCCAGTATCCCTGTCTCCTTCCCCCTATACATATCTACCTCCATCACTATACACATCTACCTCCATCACTCCAGTATCCCTGTCACCTTCCCCCTATACATATCTACCTCCATCACTCCAGTATCCCTGTCCCCTTCCCCCTATACATATCTACCTCCATCACTCCAGTATCCCCTTCCCCCTATACATATCTACCTACATCACTCCAGTATCTCCTTCCCCCTATACATATCTACCTCCATCACTCCAGTATCCCTGTTCCCTTCCCCCTATACATATCTACCTCCATCACTCCAGTATCCCTGTCTCCTTCCCCCTATACATATCTACCTCCATCACTCCAGTATCCCCTTCCCCCTATACATATCTACCTCCATCACTCCAGTATCCCTGTCCCCTATACATATCTACCTCCATCACTCCAGTATCCCTGTCTCCTTCCCCCTATACATATCTACCTCCATCACTCCAGTATCCCCTTCCCCCTATACATATCTACCTCCATCACTCCAGTATCCCCTTCCCCCTATACATATCTACCTCCATCACTCCAGTATCCCTGTCCCCTTCCCCCTATACATATCTACCTCCATCACTCCAGTATCCCTGTCCCCTTACCCCTATACATATCTACCTCCATCACTCCAGTATCCCTGTCTCCTTCCCCCTATACATATCTACCTCCATCACTCCAGTATCCCTGTCCCCTATACATATCTACCTCCATCACTCCAGTATCCCTGTCTCCTTCCCCCTATACATATCTACCTCCATCACTCCAGTATCCCTGTCTCCTTCCCCCTATACATATCTACCTCCATCACTACAGTATCCCTGTCTCCCTCCCCCTATACATATCTACCTCCATCACTCCAGTATCCCTGTCTCCTTCCCCCTATACATATCTACCTCCATCACTCCAGTATCCCTGTCTCCTTCCCCCTATACATCTCTACCTCCATCACTCCAGTATCCCTGTCCCCTATACATATCTACCTCCATCACTCCAGTATCCCTGTCTCCTTCCCCCTATACATATCTACCTCCATCACTCCAGTATCTCTGTCACCTTCCCCCTATACATATCTACCACCATCACTCCAGTATCCCTGTCTCCTTCCCCCTATACATATCTACCTCCATCACTCCAGTATCCCTGTCTCCTTCCCCCTATACATATCTACCTCCATCACTCCAGTATCCCCTTCCCCCTATACATATCTACCTCCATCACTCCAGTATCCCTGTCCCCTTCCCCCTATACATATCTACCTCCATCACTCCAGTATCCCTGTCTCCTTCCCCCTATACATATCTACCTCCATCACTATACACATCTACCTCCATCACTCCAGTATCCCTGTCACCTTCCCCCTATACATATCTACCTCCATCACTCCAGTATCCCTGTCCCCTTCCCCCTATACATATCTACCTCCATCACTCCAGTATCCCCTTCCCCCTATACATATCTACCTACATCACTCCAGTATCTCCTTCCCCCTATACATATCTACCTCCATCACTCCAGTATCCCTGTTCCCTTCCCCCTATACATATCTACCTCCATCACTCCAGTATCCCTGTCTCCTTCCCCCTATACATATCTACCTCCATCACTCCAGTATCCCCTTCCCCCTATACATATCTACCTCCATCACTCCAGTATCCCTGTCCCCTATACATATCTACCTCCATCACTCCAGTATCCCTGTCTCCTTCCCCCTATACATATCTACCTCCATCACTCCAGTATCCCCTTCCCCCTATACATATCTACCTCCATCACTCCAGTATCCCCTTCCCCCTATACATATCTACCTCCATTACTCCAGTATCCCTGTCTCCTTCCCCCTATACATATCTACCTCCATCACTCCAGTATCCCTGTCCCCTATACATATCTACCTCCATCACTCCAGTATCCCTGTCCCCTTCCCCCTATACATATCTACCTCCATCACTCCAGTATCCCTGTCTCCTTCCCCCTATACATATCTACCTCCATCACTCCAGTATCCCCGTCTCCTTCCCCCTATACATATCTACCTCCATTACTCCAGTATCCCTGTCTCCTTCCCCCTATACATATCTACCTCCGTCACTCCAGTATCCCTGTCACCTTACCCCTATACATATCTACCTCCATCACTCCAGTGTCCCCTTCCCCCTATACATATCTACCTCCATCACTCCAGTATCCCTGTTCCCTTCCCCCTATACATATCTACCTCCATCACTCCAGTATCTCCTTCCCCCTATACATATCTACCTCCATCACTCCAGTATCTCTGTCTCCTTCCCCCTATACACATCTACCTCCATCACTCCAGTATCCCTGTCTCCTTACCCCTATACATATCTACCTCCATCACTCCAGTATCCCTGTCTCCTTACCCCTATACATATCTACCTCCATCACTCCAGTATCCCTGTCCCCTTCCCCCTATACATATCTACCTCCATCACTCCAGTATCCCTGTTCCCTTCCCCCTATACATATCTACCTCCATCACTCCAGTATCTCCTTCCCCCTATACATATCTACCTCCATCACTCCAGTATCCCTGTCTCCTTACCCCTATACATATCTACCTCCATCACTCCAGTATCCCTGTCTCCTTACCCCTATACATATCTACCTCCATCACTCCAGTATCCCTGTCCCCTTCCCCCTATACATATCTACCTCCATCACTCCAGTATCCCTGTCTCCTTCCCCCTATACATATCTACCTCCATCACTCCAGTATCTCCTTCCCCCTATACATATCTACCTCCATCACTCCAGTATCCCTGTCTCCTTCCCCCTATACATATCTACCTCCATCACTCCAGTATCCCCTTCCCCCTATACATATCTACCTCCATCACTCCAGTATCCCTGTCCCCTTCCCCCTATACATATCTACCTCCATCACTCCAGCATCCCTGTCTCCTTACCCCTATACATATCTACCTCCATCACTCCAGTATCCCTGTCTCCTTACCCCTATACATATCTACCTCCATCACTCCAGTATCCCTGTCTCCGTCCCCCTATACATATCTACCTCCATCACTCCAGTATCCCTGTCCCCTTCCCCCTATACATATCTACCTCCATTACTCCAGTATCCCTGTCTCCTTCCCCCTATACATATCTACCTCCGTCACTCCAGTATCCATGTCACCTTACCCCTATACATATCTACCTCCATCACTCCAGTGTCCCCTTCCCCCTATACATATCTACCTCCATCACTCCAGTATCCCTGTCACCTTCCCCCTATACATATCTACCTCCATCACTCCAGTATCCCTGTCTCCTTCCCCCTATACATATCTACCTCCATCACTCCAGTATCCCCTTCCCCCTATACATATCTACCTCCATCACTCCAGTAACCCTGTCTCCTTCCCCCTATACATATCTACCTCCATCACTCCAGTATCCCCTTCCCCCTATACATATCTACCTCCATCACTCCAGTATCCCTGTCCCCTATACATATCTACCTCCATCACTCCAGTATCCCTGTCCCCTTCCCCCTATACATATCTATCTCCGTCACTCCAGTATCACCTTACCCCTATACATATCTACCTCCATCACTCCAGTATCCCTGTCTCCTTCCCCCTATACATATCTACCTCCATCACTCCAGTATCCCTGTCTCCTTCCCCCTATACATATCTACCTCATCACTCCAGTATCCCTGTCCCCTTCCCCCTATACATATCTACCTCCGTCACTCCAGTATCTCTGTCTCCTTACCCCTATACATATCTACCTCCGTCACTCCAGTATCCCTGTCTCCTTACCCCTATACATATCTACCTCCATCACTCCAGTATCCCTGTCTCCTTCCCCCTATACATATCTACCTCCATCACTCCAGTATCCCTGTCTCCCTCCCCCTATACATATCTACCTCCATCACTCCAGTATCCCTGTCCCCTTCCCCCTATACATATCTACCTCCATCACTCCAGTATCCCCTTCCCCCTATACATATCTACCTCCATCACTCCAGTATCCCTGTCTCCTTCCCCCTATACATATCTACCTCCATCACTCCAGTATCCCTGTCCCCTTCCCCCTATACATATCTACCTCCATCACTCCAGTATCCCTGTCTCCTTCCCCCTATACATATCTACCTCCATCACTCCAGTATCCCTGTCCCCTTCCCCCTATACATATCTACCTCCATCACTCCAGTATCCCTGTCTCCTTCCCCCTATACATATCTACCTCCATCACTCCAGTATCCCTGTCTCCTTCCCCCTATACATATCTACCTCCATCACTCCAGTATCCCTGTCCCCTATACATATCTACCTCCATCACTCCAGTATCCCTGTCTCCTTCCCCCTATACATATCTACCTCCATCACTCCAGTATCCCTGTCCCCTTCCCCCTATACATATCTACCTCCATCACTCAGTATCCCTGTCCCCTTCCCCCTATACATATCTACCTCCATCACTCCAGTATCTCTGTCACCTTCCCCCTATACATATCTACCACCATCACTCCAGTATCCCTGTCCCCTTCCCCCTATACATATCTACCTCCATCACTCCAGTATCCCTGTCCCCTTCCCCCTATACATATCTACCTCCATCACTCCAGTATCCCCTTCCCCCTATACATATCTACCTCCATCACTCCAGTATCCCTGTCTCCTTCCCCCTATACATATCTACCTCCATCACTCCAGTATCCCTGTCCCCTTCCCCCTATACATATCTACCTCCATCACTCCAGTATCCCTGTCTCCTTCCCCCTATACATATCTACCTCCATCACTCCAGTATCCCTGTCCCCTTCCCCCTATACATATCTACCTCCATCACTACAGTATCCCTGTCTCCCTCCCCCTATACATATCTTTATTTTATTTATTTTATTTAACCTTTATTTAACCAGGTAGGCAAATTGAGAACACGTTCTCATTTACAATTGCGACCTGGCCAAGATAAAGCAAAGCAGTTCGACACATACAACAACACATAGTTACACATGGAGTAAAACAAACATATAGTCAATAATACAGTGAAAAAAAAAAAATAAGTCTATATACAATGTGAGCAAGTGAGGTGAGATAAGGGAGGTGAAGGCAAACAAATATATGTATAAATAAATAAAAATATAAAAGGCCATGGAGGCGAAGTGAGTACAACACAGCAAGTAAAATAAAAACTAAAAATAAAATAAAATAAAAATAAATAAAAAATAAATAAAAATAAAACAATGGAATGGTTGGTTTGCAGTGGAAGAAAGTGCAAAGTAGAGACAGAAATAATGGGGTGCAAAGGAGCAAAATAAATTAATAAATAAATACAGTAGGTAAAGAGGTAGTTGTTTGGGCTAAATTGTAGATGGGTTATGTACAGGTGCAGTAATCTATGAGCTGCTCTGACAGCTGGTGCTTAAAGCTAGTGAGGGAGATAGGTGTTTCCAGTTTCAGAGATTTTTGTAGTTCGTTCCAGTCATTGGCAGCAGAGAACTGGAAGGAGAGGCGTCCAAAGGAAGAATTGGTTTTGGGGGTGACTAGAGAGATATACCTGCTGGAGCGCGTGCTACAGGTAGGTGCTGCTATGGTGACCAGCGAGCTGAGATAAGGGGGGACTTTACCTAGCAGGGTCTTGTAGATGACCTGGAACCAGTGGGTTTGGCGACGAGTATGAAGCGAGGGCCAGCCAACGAGAGTGTACAGGTCGCAGTGGTGGGTAGTATATGGGGCTTTGGTGACAAAACGGATGGCACTGTGATAGACTGCATCCAATTTATTGAGTAGGGTTTTGGAGGCTATTTTGTAAATGACATCACCGAAGTCGAGGATTGGTAGGATGGTCAGTTTTACAAGGGTATGTTTGGCAGCATGAGTAAAGGATGCTTTGTTGCGGAATAGGAAGCCAATTCTAGATTTGACTTTGGATTGGAGATGTTTGATGTGAGTCTGGAAGGAGAGTTTACAGTCTAACCAGACACCTAGGTATTTGTAGGTGTTCACATATTCTAAGTCAGAGCCGTCCAAAGTAGTGATGTTGGACAGGCGGGCAGGAGCAGGCAGTGATCGGTTGAAGAGCATGCATTTGGTTTTACTTGTATTTAAGAGCAGTTGGAGGCCACGGAAGGAGAGTTGTATGGCATTGAAGCTCGCCTGGAGGGTTGTTAACACAGTGTCAAAAGAAGGGCCAGAAGTATACAGAATAGTGTCGTCTGCGTAGAGGTGGATCTGAGAATCACCAGCAGCAAGAGCGACATCATTGATGTAAACAGAGAAGAGAGTCGGTCCAAGAATTGAACCCTGTGGCACCCCCATAGAGACTGCCAGAGGCCCGGACAACAGACCCTCCGATTTGACACACTGAACTCGATCAGAGAAGTAGTTGGTGAACCAGGCGAGGCAATCATTAGAGAAACCAAGGCTGTCGAGTCTGCCAATGAGGATGTGGTGATTGACAGAGTCAAAGGCCTTGGCCAGGTCAATGAATACGGCTGCACAGTATTGTTTCCTATCGATGGCGGTTACGATATCGTTTATGACCTTGAGCGTGGCTGAGGTGCACCCATGACCAGCTCTGAAACCAGATTGCATTGCGGAGAAGGTGTGGTGGGATTCGAAATGGTCGGTAATCTGTTTGTTGACTTGGCTTTCGAAGACCTTAGAAAGGCAGGGTAGGATAGATATAGGTCTGTAGCAGTTAGGGTCAAGGGTGTCCCCCCCTTTGAAGAGGGGGATAACCGCAGCTGCTTTCCAATCTTTGGGGATCTCAGACGACACGAAAGAGAGGTTGAAGAGGCTAGTAATAGGGGTGGCAACAATTTCAGCAGATAGTTTTAGAAAGAAAGGGTCCAGATTATCTAGCCCGGCTGATTTGTAAGGGTCCAGATTTTGCAGCTCATTTAGAACATCAGCTGACTGTATTTGGGAGAAAGAGAAATGGGGAAGGCTTGGGCGAGTAGCAGAGGGGAGGGCAGTGCTGTTGTCCGGGGTAGGGGTAGCCAGGTGGAAGGCATGGCCAGCCGTAGAAAAATGCTTATTGAAATTCTCAATTATAGTGGATTTGTCGGTGGTGACAGTGTTTCCTATCTTCAGAGCGGTTGGAAGCTGGGAGGAGGTGTTCTTATTCTCCATGGACTTTACGGTGTCCCAGAACTTTTTTGAATTTGTGTTGCAGGAAGCAAATTTCTGCTTGAAAAAGCTAGCCTTGGCTGTTCTAACTGCCTGTGTATACTGGTTTCTGGCTTCCCTGAAAAGTTGCATATCACGGGGGCTGTTCGATGCTAATGCAGAACGCCATAGGATGTTTTTCTGTTGGTTAAGGGCAGTCAGGTCAGGAGAGAACCAAGGGCTATATCTGTTCCTGGTTCTAAATTTCTTGAATGGGGCATGCTTATTCAAGATGGTGAGGAAGGCATTTTTAAAAAATGACCAGGCATCCTCTACTGACGGGATGAGATCAATATCCTTCCAGGATACCCCAGCCAGGTCGATTAGAAAGGCCTGCTCGCTGAAGTGTTTCAGGGAGCGTTTGACAGTGATGAGTGGAGGTCGTTTGACCGCTGACCCATTACGGATGCAGGCAATGAGGCAGTGATCGCTGAGATCTTGGTTGAAAACAGCAGAGGTGTATTTGGAGGGCAAGTTTGTTAGGATGATATCTATGAGGGTACCCGTGTTTACGGAATTGGGGTGGTACCTGGTAGGTTCATTTATAATTTGTGTGAGATTGAGGGCATCAAGCTTAGATTGTAGGGTGGCTGGGGTGTTGAGCATGTTCAAATTTAGGTCGCCTAGCAGCACGAGCTCTGAAGATAGATGGGGGGCAATCAGTTCACATATAGTGTCCAGAGCACAGCTGGGGGCAGAGGGTGGTCTATAGCAGGCGGCAACGGTGAGAGACTTGTTTTTAGAGAGGTGGATTTTTAAAAGTAGAAGTTCAAATTGTTTGGGAACAGACCTGGATAGTATAACAGAACTCTGCAGGCAGTCTTTGCAGTAGATTGCAACACCGCCCCCTTTGGCCGTTCTATCTTGTCTGAAAATCTTGTAATTGGGGATGAAAATGTCTGAATTTTTGGTGGTCTTTCTAAGCCAGGATTCAGACACGGCTAAAACATCCGGGTTGGCAGAGTGTGCTAAAGCAGTGAACAAAACAAACTTAGGGAGGAGGCTTCTAATGTTAACATGCATGAAGCCAAGGCTATTACGGTTACAGAAGTCATCAAAAGAGAGCGCCTGGGGAATAGGAGTGGAGCCAGGTACTGCAGGGCCTGGATTCACCTCTACATCACCAGAGGAACAGAGGAGGAGTAGGATAAGGGTACGGCTAAAAGCTATGAGAATTGGTCGCCTAGAGCTACTAGAGCAGAGAGTAAAAGGAGGTTTCTGGGGGCGATAAAATAGTTTAAAGGAATAATGTACAGACAAAGGTATGGTAGGATGTGAATACAGTGGAGGTAAACCTAGGTATTGAGTGATGATGAGAGAGATATTGTCTCTAGAAACATCATTTAAACCAGGTGATGTCATCGCATATGTGGGTGGTGGAACTGAGAGGTTGGATATGGTATAGAGAGCAGGGCTAGAATCTCTACAGTGAAATAAGCCAATAAACACTAACCAGAACAGCAATGGACAAGGCATATTTACATTAAGGAGAGGCATGCTAATCGAGTGATCAATAAGGGTCCAGTGAGTAGAGGTTGGTTGGGGTCGTGGCGATCCAGACAGCTGGCCGGGTATATGGCTATCGGTAGCAGCATAGGATGGAGGTCTGTTTGTAGATACCTCGTGCGTTTCCGTCGGTAGGTTAGTGGGGTTCCGTGTAGTGGGGTTCCGTGTGGTAGAGGGGATCAATCCAAATTGGCAAAATAGATATAGTGACCCAAGGAAAAAATAAAATAAATAAATAATAATAATAATAATAGTTGTCCAATATACTTGTTCAAATAGCAGCCGATAAGACAGCTAACGATTAGCGGGCCTCAGATGAGCGTTCAGGTAACGTCGGGACGGAGGTGCCAGTTGGATAAATCCCTCGGGCAGATAACGTCGGCAGTCAGTCGCGGCAGTCAGTCGTGAAGGCCCGGTGGGGTTCCGTATCTGCAGCAGCAACAAAAGAAACGGGTCCGGATGGTGATGGAACTCCTCAGCTGGCTAGCTCCAGAATGATTAGAGTTTGCTCCGGGGTCGACGTAAGCCAATAGTCACACGGTTTGCAGCTAGCTAGCTGCGAAATCAAGGTACAAGTGTCCAGAGCCTGCGGCTGGAATCCGGGGAAACTGAGAGAAAAAAAGAGTCCCGGAATGCTCCGGTCCGAGTCGCGTTGCACAAAAGTGCCGGTAGATTATCGAGCTAAAGGAATAGCTGATGACCACTAAACGTGGGCAGCTGAAACACCAACGCTAGCCAGCAAACCGGCTAATTTCGGGGCAGCTACAGATTAGCTTCTGGCTAGCTATCGGAGTAGCTTCTGGTTAAGCTTTCAGGCTAGCTTCTGAATTAGCCCCTGGCTAGCTTCCACGATGGATTTTCAGATTGAGGTAAGTAATACTTTTTGTAATTGGTGAAGCGGGTTGCAGGAAAGCTTTTGCAGGAAAGCTTTTGTAGTTGAGTTCTTGGATAATAAAATAGATAAAAGATATGCGAAGAAAGGTGTAAATATATATATATACAGGACACGAACAATACGGAACAGAAAAAGACGTCTGAACTGCTAAGCCACCTTGGATTGCACCCAATATCTACCTCCATCACTCCAGTATCCCTGTCCCCCTATACATATCTACCTCCATCACTCCAGTATCCCTGTCACCTTCCCCCTATACATATCTACCACCATCACTCCAGTATCCCAGTCCCCTTCCCCCTATACATATCTACCTCCATCACTCCAGTATCCCTGTCCCCTTCCCCCTATACATATCTACCTCCATCACTCCAGTATCCCTGTCTCCTTCCCCCTATACATATCTACCTCCATCACTCCAGTATCCCTGTCCCCTTCCCCCTATACATATCTACCTCCATCACTCCAGTATCTCTGTCACCTTCCCCCTATACATATCTACCACCATCACTCCAGTATCCCTGTCTCCTTCCCCCTATACATATCTACCACCATCACTCCAGTATCCCTGTCTCCTTCCCCCTATACATATCTACCTCCATCACTCCAGTATCCCTGTCCCCTTCCCCCTATACATATCTACCTCCATCACTCCAGTATCCCTGTCCCCTTCCCCCTATACATATCTACCTCCATCACTCCAGTATCCCTGTCTCCTTCCCCTATACATATCTACCTCCATCACTCCAGTATCCCTGTCCCCTTCCCCCTATACATATCTACCTCCATCACTCCAGTATCTCTGTCACCTTCCCCCTATACATATCTACCACCATCACTCCAGTATCCCTGTCTCCTTCCCCCTATACATATCTACCTCCATCACTCCAGTATCCCTGTCCCCTTCCCCCTATACATATCTACCTCCATCACTCCAGTATCCCTGTCCCCTTCCCCCTATACATATCTACCTCCATCACTCCAGTATCCCTGTCTCCTTCCCCCTATACATATCTACCTCCATCACTCCAGTATCCCTGTCCCCTTCCCCCTATACATATCTACCTCCATCACTCCAGTATCCCTGTCTCCTTCCCCCTATACATATCTACCTCCATCACTCCAGTATCCCAGTCCCCTTCCCCCTATACATATCTACCTCCATCACTCCAGTATCCCAGTCTCCTTCCCCCTATACATATCTACCTCCATCACTCCAGTGTTCCTGTCCCCTTCCCACTATACATATCTACCTCCATCACTCCAGTATCCCTGTCTCCTTCCCCCTGTACATGTCTACCTCCATCACTCCAGTATCCCTGTCTCCTTCTCCCTATACATATCTACCTCCATCACTCCAGTATCCCTGTCCCCTTACCCCTATACATATCTACCTCCATCACTCCAGTATCCCTGTTCCCTTCCCCCTATACATATCTACCTCCATCACTCCAGTATCCCCTTCCCCCTATACATATCTACCTCCATCACTCCAGTATCCCCTTACCCCTATACATATCTACCTCCATCACTCCAGTATCCCTGTCTCCTTACCCCTATACATATCTACCTCCATCACTCCAGTATCCCTGTTCCCTTCCCCCTATACATATCTACCTCCATCACTCCAGTATCCCTGTCTCCTTCCCCCTATACATATCTACCTCCATCACTCCAGTATCCCCTTCCCCCTATACATATCTACCTCCATCACTCCAGTAACCCTGTCTCCTTCCCCCTATACATATCTACCTCCATCACTCCAGTATCCCCTTCCCCCTATACATATCTACCTCCATCACTCCAGTATCCCTGTCCCCTTCCCCCTATACATATCTATCTCCGTCACTCCAGTATCACCTTACCCCTATACATATCTACCTCCATCACTCCAGTATCCCTGTCTCCTTCCCCCTATACATATCTACCTCCATCACTCCAGTATCCCTGTCTCCTTCCCCCTATACATATCTACCTCCATCACTCCAGTATCCCTGTCCCCTTCCCCCTATACATATCTACCTCCGTCACTCCAGTATCCCTGTCTCCTTACCCCTATACATATCTACCTCCGTCACTCCAGTATCCCTGTCTCCTTACCCCTATACATATCTACCTCCATCACTCCAGTATCCCTGTCTCCTTCCCCCTATACATATCTACCTCCATCACTCCAGTATCCCTGTCTCCCTCCCCCTATACATATCTACCTCCATCACTCCAGTATCCCTGTCCCCTTCCCCCTATACATATCTACCTCCATCACTCCAGTATCCCCTTCCCCCTATACATATCTACCTCCATCACTCCAGTATCCCTGTCTCCTTCCCCTTATACATATCTACCTCCATCACTCCAGTATCCCTGTCCCCTTCCCCCTATACATATCTACCTCCATCACTCCAGTATCCCTGTCTCCTTCCCCCTATACATATCTACCTCCATCACTCCAGTATCCCTGTCCCCTTCCCCCTATACATATCTACCTCCATCACTCCAGTATCCCTGTCTCCTTCCCCCTATACATATCTACCTCCATCACTCCAGTATCCCTGTCTCCTTCCCCCTATACATATCTACCTCCATCACTACAGTATCCCTGTCCCCTATACATATCTACCTCCATCACTCCAGTATCCCTGTCTCCTTCCCCCTATACATATCTACCTCCATCACTCCAGTATCCCTGTCTCCTTCCCCCTATACATATCTACCTCCATCACTCCAGTATCCCTGTCTCCTTCCCCCTATACATATCTACCTCCATCACTCCAGTATCCCTGTCTCCTTCCCCCTATACATATCTACCTCCATCACTCCAGTATCCCTGTCTCCTTCCCCCTATACATATCTACCTCCATCACTCCAGTATCCCTGTCCCATTACCCCTATACATATCTACCTCCATCACTCCAGTATCCCTGTCCCCCTATACATATCTACCTCCATCACTCCAGTATCTCTGTCACCTTCCCCCTATACATATCTACCACCATCACTCCAGTATCCCTGTCTCCTTCCCCCTATACATATCTACCTCCATCACTCCAGTATCCCTGTCCCCTTCCCCCTATACATATCTACCTCCATCACTCCAGTATCCCTGTCTCCTTCCCCCTATACATATCTACCTCCATCACTCCAGTATCCCTGTCCCCTTCCCCCTATACATATCTACCTCCATCACTCCAGTATCCCTGTCCCCTTCCCCCTATACATATCTACCTCCATCACTACAGTATCCCTGTCTCCCTCCCCCTATACATATCTACCTCCATCACTCCAGTATCCCTGTCCCCCTATACATATCTACCTCCATCACTCCAGTATCCCTGTCCCCTTCCCCCTATACATATCTACCTCCATCACTCCAGTATCTCTGTCACCTTCCCCCTATACATATCTACCACCATCACTCCAGTATCCCTGTCTCCTTCCCCCTATACATATCTACCACCATCACTCCAGTATCCCTGTCCCCTTACCCCTATACATATCTACCTCCATCACTCCAGTATCCCTGTTCCCTTCCCCCTATACATATCTACCTCCATCACTCCAGTATCCCTGTCTCCTTCTCCCTATACATATCTACCTCCATCACTCCAGTATCCCTGTCCCCTTACCCCTATACATATCTACCTCCATCACTCCAGTATCCCTGTTCCCTTCCCCCTATACATATCTACCTCCATCACTCCAGTATCCCCTTCCCCCTATACATATCTACCTCCATCACTCCAGTATCCCCTTACCCCTATACATATCTACCTCCATCACTCCAGTATCCCTGTTCCCTTCCCCCTATACATATCTACCTCCATCACTCCAGTATCCCTGTCTCCTTCTCCCTATACATATCTACCTCCATCACTCCAGTATCCCTGTCCCCTTACCCCTATACATATCTACCTCCATCACTCCAGTATCCCTGTTCCCTTCCCCCTATACATATCTACCTCCATCACTCCAGTATCCCCTTCCCCCTATACATATCTACCTCCATCACTCCAGTATCCCCTTACCCCTATACATATCTACCTCCATCACTCCAGTATCCCTGTCTCCTTACCCCTATACATATCTACCTCCATCACTCCAGTATCCCTGTTCCCTTCCCCCTATACATATCTACCTCCATCACTCCAGTATCCCTGTCTCCTTACCCCTATACATATCTACCTCCATCACTCCAGTATCCCTGTTCCCTTCCCCCTATACATATCTACCTCCATCACTCCAGTATCCCTGTCACCTTCCCCCTATACATATCTACCTCCATCACTCCAGTATCCCTGTTCCCTTCCCCCTATACATATCTACCTCCATCACTCCAGTATCCCTGTCCCCTTCCCCCTATACATATCTACCTACATCACTCCAGTATCCCTGTTCCCTTCCCCCTATACATATCTACCTCCATCCTTGCACATTGTAAATATAGTATTGTAACTGATCCTGGAACTGATCCTGGTACTGATCCTGGAACTGACCCTGGAACTGATCCTGGAACTGACCCTGGTACTGACCCTGGAACTGACCCTGGTACTGACCCTGGAACTGATCCTGGAACTCCCCCTGGTACTGATCCTGGAACTGACCCTGGTACTGACCCTGGTACTGACCCTGGTACTGACCCTGGTACTGATCCTGGAACTGATCCTGGAACTGATCCTGGAACTGATCCTGGAACTGTACATAGCTTACTTACTTTATCGTATTCTTCTGATATCTATTCATCATGTGTTTTTGTTCTACTTTACTTGTTATAAATGTTTTACAGTATTACTAAAACACTTGATCACATGACTAACCTAAACCTCCTCTCTCTCATCCCTGAGGCTCCAACTGCTGCTGTAAAACCATCACGCTCCACATCTCTGTTGAATCTAAATGGAATCTGCGCTTGAGGCTCTGATCCTCTGGGAATTAGCAGAGTCTGACTGCCAGGGTTTATTTCAGTACCTTGTTTGGTTTGATCTGTATTGGAATGTGGCATAGTCGACGTAGTGGGGTTGTGTGGCTCAGTTGGTAGAGCATGGCGCTTGCAACGCCAGGGTTGTGGGTTCACTTCCCACGGGGGGACCAGGATGAATATGAATATGTATGAACTTTCCAATTTGTAAGTCGCTCTGGATAAGAGCGTCTGCTAAATGACTTAAAATGTAAAATGTAAAAATGTGTAGGTAGAGTGTATAAAATCACATTTTATTGCAGTGAAAACAACGGGTGTAGACTGCTTGTTCATGAGCACTTCACAACAATGCTGAGTTAAAAATATATAATAATACAAATAGTAACACAAGAGGTATGAAATACACCAGAATGAAGCTATAGACAGGAAGTACCAGATCAATGTGGAGCTATAGACAGGGAGTACCAGATCAATGTGGAATATATACAGGACGTACCAGTACCAGATCAATGTGGAGCTATATACAGGAAGTACCAGATCAATGTGGAGCTATATACAGGGAGTACCAGATCAATGTGGAGCTATATACAGGAAGTACCAGATCAATGTGGAGCTATATACAGGAAGTACCAGATCAATGTGGAGCTATATACAGGAAGTACAAGATCAATGTGGAGCTATATACAGGGAGTACCAGATCAAGGTGGAGCTATATACAGGGAGTACCAGTACCAGATCAATGTGGCGCTATATACAGGAAGTACCAGATCAATGTGGAGCTATATACAGGAAGTACAAGATCAATGTGGAGTTATATACAGGGAGTACCAGATCAATGTGGAGCTATATACAGGAAGTACCAGATCAAGGTGGAGAGATATTTGAGGTCGTATGTACATGAAGGCAGGGTAAAGTGACTAGGCATCAGGATAGATAATAATAAGGTATTTGAGGTAGATATGTACATGAAGGCAGGGTAAAGTGACTAGGCATCAGGATAGATAATAATAAGGTATTTGAGGTAGATATGTACATGAAGGCAGGGTAAAGTGACTAGGCATCAGGATAGATAATAATAAGGTATTTGAGGTAGATATGTACATGAAGGCAGGGTAAAGTGACTAGACATCAGGATAGATAATAATAAGGTATTTGAGGTAGATATGTACATGAAGGCAGGGTAAAGTGACTAGACATCAGGATAGATAATAATAAGGTATTTGAGGTAGATATGTACATGAAGGCAGGGTAAAGTGACTAGGCATCAGGATAGATAATAATAAGGTATTTGAGGTAGATATGTACATGAAGGCAGGGTAAAGTGACTAGGCATCAGGATAGATAATAATAAGGTATTTGAGGTAGATATGTACATGAAGGCAGGGTAAAGTGACTAGACATCAGGATAGATAATAATAAGGTATTTGAGGTAGATATGTACATGAAGGCAGGGTAAAGTGACTAGACATCAGGATAGATAATAATAAGGTATTTGAGGTAGATATGTACATGAAGGCAGGGTAAAGTGACTAGACATCAGGATAGATAATAATAAGGTATTTGAGGTAGATATGTACATGAAGGCAGGGTAAAGTGACTAGACATCAGGATAGATAATAATAAGGTATTTGAGGTAGATATGTACATGAAGGCAGGGTAAAGTGACTAGACATCAGGATAGATAATAATAAGGTATTTGAGGTAGACGTGTACGTGAAGGAAGGGTAAAGTGACTAGGCATCAGGATAGATAATAATAAGGTATTTGAGGTAGATATGTACATGAAGGCAGGGTAAAGTGACTAGACATCAGGATAGATAATAATAAGGTATTTGAGGTAGATATGTACATGAAGGCAGGGTAAATTGACTAGGCATCAGGATAGATAATAATAAGGTATTTGAGGTAGATATGTACATGAAGGCAGGGTAAAGTGACTAGACATCAGGATAGATAATAATAAGGTATTTGAGGTAGATATGTACATGAAGGCAGGGTAAAGTGACTAGACATCAGGATAGATAATAATAAGGTATTTGAGGTAGATATGTACATGAAGGCAGGGTAAAGTGACTAGACATCAGGATAGATAATAATAATGTATTTGAGGTAGATATGTACATGAAGGCAGGGTAAAGTGACTAGACATCAGGATAGATAATAATAAGGTATTTGAGGTAGATATGTACATGAAGGCAGGGTAAAGTGACTAGACATCAGGATAGATAATAATAAGGTATTTGAGGTAGATATGTACATGAAGGCAGGGTAAAGTGACTAGACATCAGGATAGATAATAATAAGGTATTTGAGGTAGATATGTACATGAAGGCAGGGTAAAGTGACTAGACATCAGGATAGATAATAATAAGGTATTTGAGGTAGATATGTACATGAAGGCAGGGTAAAGTGACTAGACATCAGGATAGATAATAATAAGGTATTTGAGGTAGATATGTACATGAAGGCAGGGTAAAGTGACTAGACATCAGGATAGATAATAATAAGGTATTTGAGGTAGATATGTACATGAAGGCAGGGTAAAGTGACTAGACATCAGGATAGATAATAATAAGGTATTTGAGGTAGATATGTACATGAAGGCAGGGTAAAGTGACTAGACATCAGGATAGATAATAATAAGGTATTTGAGGTAGATATGTACATGAAGGCAGGGTAAAGTGACTAGACATCAGGATAGATAATAATAAGGTATTTGAGGTAGATATGTACATGAAGG